>NC_089568.1:2100000-2370000 GCF_040115645.1 Euwallacea fornicatus
TATACATATTTTAACTTTGACTTAAAAGTAGCATTAAATTGGCATGAAATCGGACATAGCACGTAATATGTAAAGCGCAATACGGAGGATCCATTTACGTACGTGATTCGTCTCATAAAACCCTTCATTTTCGTACTTAATACCTAAATAAACATTTTAAGACTTTATTCGGCTCGTTATTATTAATACAAATGTGTTTTTTCTTCATTCTTACTTGCTTAATTCCTATCACTGTTGACTTATAAAAAAATGCGAAAATGCTTTTTAAACGCGAAGAAATGTGCAGTATTTTCCACCACTTCTTTGCACACCTGGATGGAACGTAGCCGCCATTTTTATATTAAACTTTTCGAAATTTCCGACAATTTATATTTTAATTTTATTAAAACGCCAATGTGGTCTGCTGATGTGATAAGGGCCGATGTTCTGTTACGCATAAATTCGCGATGCACTGTCTTTTGCTACGCAACACCAAATTGGTTAGGAATGGAGATGTTTTGCTGCGTGTCTCTACGCACTGTAAAGTACATATTTGATAAGGCCTTCGGCGCACTCACGCATTACCGTTGTGGGAGACCGTGCGCTCGCAGTCGTGCATTAATGAATAATCATCGGCGGGACCATTAATGAATGATTTTGTTTGCATATAAAAAAAGCTTATTAATATTCCATCGAGGGAAAAATACGTAATACTTGATGAACGACGGCGACTTTTTAACGTCTCGTTTCGAAAGTTTTACAGAGTTAGGGTCAGTCCAGGACAAATAATAAAATTGGATAATGTTCAGCTCCGACGACGTTCGCTGAATTTTTTTTCACCTACGAATAGCTCCAAGATGTTTCTATAAAAACAGAAAAATTTCTCAGCTTTCCTGTGCCAAGAAAAGTTGGCAACTTAAATTTGAAAGTAAAGTTTCAAACGGAAAAAAGGGAAACTTCGGTATCGTATTTAATGATGCAAACTCGTTGCAGCAAACTGTACAAATCAAATTTCCTTAAAACTTTATTAACTCGGATTTTACTAGTCGAAGCAAATTAGTTAATCAACTTAAGTGATTTGTTTGGTCTAGATTTTAGCATCAAATCGGTTTACGGACGTTTTGAAGAATGGATTTCGGTTTGCGGGCTTAGTCTTAAACTCTACAAGCGGAAATAATGTAAATGAAATTTTGTCTCGGAAAGTAAATTGATGAATATCTAATTTTTGGAGAAGTTTATTAGGAAAGACGCTTATCTGAAGTGAAACTGTATAGATATAATTTATTTTCGAATTAATTTCTTGTCATAATCTCGCAGGAAATTTTTATACCGTAATCTGGGTAATAGCGTAGACATAAATTTGGGTAAATTAGTGCTGTAAGTAACCGTTGAAAGCTTTTCTTCTGAGACTAAGCATCCAGGTAGAAGCCGGATTACACTCCTTTGCACAGTGTTCTCCATATCGAACTATGCACTTTAGAAAGCGAATAAAGATTTTCTAATCAAAGTAAAAAAAACTTTTATTCAACTTATATATAGCTCATTCTACAGAGATTATCATTAACGTATATAACCATTTAATTTTTAAAAGTCATGTCTTCTAAATGCTCTCCATGAACTTCAACGCGATTTCGGATTTTAAGTTCAAAACTTCTCATTACGCGGCGAAGCAAATCTCCATCCTGATCTTGACAAACGAAGAAAAAATTCGTCAATTTCAGTTTTAAATTAATTATCAAAATGAATAGTTCCGTAACAATTACTTTTAAATTTTTATCCCTTCTAATTCGTCATTGGCGAGAAAATTCTCGCGAATTGTTCTCCAAAAAATCCCATAATACAAAAGTCCTTGTTTGGAGTGGTAAAAGAATAATTCTGGAGCCAAAAGGACGGATTTGAAACGAAGCGGTAAGAATAAATGGAGATTCACCGAACTTTTAAAAATTGATTAATTATCTAAATCAATAATACATCCGATTTTTACTCTAATTAGCTACTTTTTATTTCACTTTGAAAGTACGCGGTCTCATGTGAAAAACCCTGTATAACTTCGTCACCGTGTGGCTTCGCTACCTCGACTAAAAGTATAAACAACCAGTAATATATGCACAGCTTGGTTACGAACAAATAATAAATGAAAGGAAATTTATCGCAGAAAATTTCCAGAGAATATAAAAGTCAACTTTCACGTCAATATTTTATAAGCATTTAAATTGATGAATGCCTCCCTGCAAACTTTCGAATAAAATATTTAGGAATTTCTATTCTGCCTTCCTGAATTGTGCATGTTTTTCGTATAGAACACGTTAAAGATAAGAACGGTTCTGGATGCCCTTAAATGAATAAGAGAAACAGAGCTGGTGTTTGTATATGTGTACAGGGTATTTCCCAAGTACATGTACTTATTCCAGGGGGTGATTTTAAAGCAAAAAACAAGACCTTTTTTCCTATACTTGCATGGTCTAAATCCACTCGCCACCCCACAATGGTCACTCAAACCTAAAAGGAAAAATTTATGTTTTATTTTTTTCCTCAAAATGGAAAAGTACCAAAAAAGCCGAACTTGCTACGATGTATTGTCAGGCAGAGGCGCCTCTCTTCCACTACTATATTTCGATAGATTTCTATTTTATCTAGAAGTAATTAAACAAATGATCACAAAGACGTTTTCCCTCCAAACAATTACACGTTTTAATTTTTTTATTGTAAAAAAATATCCAATAGAAAGCCTGGTCATTTTTAAAATTTTCTTACCTCCTGTTTTCTTACTCTAAATCTAATAATTTTCGAAAAAAAACGGCCACGCCCAAAGTAAATGTCGAAAATGCGCGCCAAGTGGATCAGCACAGACTGCCCGCCCCTGAGTACGATCAGCGAATTTTCGCAAAAATACCCGGTTTATTCCTAACTGTTACGCACTTGTGCGAAATTCAATTTCTAAGTTCATCTTAAGTCCCTATGGGCGTACGATACACTAAAGATTGTAGATATCTCCAAATTAAGGAATTTATTGGTAATTCGAGTCACCTTGGAGGCGGGATGGGAAGTGGATCTAGGCCTTACATGCATAAGAAAAAAAGTCTTATTTTTCACTTTAAAATCACCCTTGGAATACATACGTATTCTTACGAAACACTCTGTATATGCGGGGCTGCGGACAATTCGACGTATTCCTTTGAGGAGGTGATGGAGCACGAGGTAAAAAGTAATATGAGCCCATACATGCATATTCCAAAAATCACCAGCCAGTTTCAGGCACTTCAGTTTTCTTTTAATTCGGGGTTTTAACGATTTAAAATAACAATAATTTTTCAATAAATCCTTTTTGGATTTTTTTTTACTTTCGCTACTCGATCATATGTCTGACATTAGGAATTTCCGTATGGAATAAAATATGTCCGGAAACATTTGCAGGACGTAAAGATTTTCAATAAAAACTTTTCTGGAGTAAATTTTTAAGAGAAGATATCCCAACTTCTTCTGAACAATTTTCAAAAAAAATGTCCAGGGTAGTATGCACAGAAATTATCCTAAAAATGTCCCCGTTTCAATAGCTGTCCAATGGGGTGTTACATGTCCAACAAAACATTTGGGGTCAAAAAAGAATAGTCGAAATGCTTCAGGTGAACAATTTAACTTCAATTTTAATAATAACAAAATGTTCACGTAATGTAAATACTTCGGGGCATATTTCACTCCTTACGGGAAATCACAAGGTTAGATAAGTAATGGACTGGCAAAAGTTAAAAAACCCAAAAAGGGTTTCTTAAAAAATCACTCTGAAGTCATTAAGGCCCCGAATTAAAAAAAAATTAATAATTGAAATAACCCAAAATCTAGGGAGTTTTGGAATTTGCATATATAGGTTCAATTTACTTCTTACGTCATGCAATATCACCTATCCAAAGAACACGTCGAATTACCAGGATCTCTGTATATGTACAGGGTGTTTGGATTTGGAGTGTTTTGACAGGAAAATCCCATTTCGCGGCTAGGTAGGAAAAACTAGCGAAAATGTCGACAGCTTCATTTTTGAGAGTATATTAATGGCGAAAACCGCATATAGATACGCTTACAGTCCGTGGCGCCAGAGAGCGTTTTCAAATTTCGGCTTTTTTCAAAATTTTTTATTCAGTATAATACTGAAGTAAAGCAAAAACAGTCTTAAGGCACCTTTGGATGTCACTCCAGTGGCGTGCTAAGGTTTTTGCCGCAGCCTACCGTTTTGTCAAAAACCGACATAATTTTTTAATTTTAATTGAAAATAACAATCGACTATGATTTCAAAAAAATGTAAATTCTAAATCATTTTCAACTATGGAAGTATATTTATAGCTATTTTCGTTAGATATTTTTTCACTTGTCATATAGACTTGTATATTCGTGTAGCCGTTTTAGTGCTGACTCTTTGTCCCTATATATTAGTATTCGGAAATGTTTTACCCTTTTAATAATTTCCGATTAAGCGTTTCGTACGTATTTTCTAACTAGTGTTTCTACTTTGCTTTCAATTTTAAAACTTTGGGCCAATATCACGTTAACCCACTAGAAATGATTTTTTTTTATATTACAATACGTGATTCATTACCAAAAACTGCGATTTTTACTGGTTTTTTGGGAAATAATCACGAACCGCCTCATTTTTTGCCCGGAAAAAATATATCTCAGATTCAAAACTTAATGTTGTGCAGTATTATTCCTGCTCCTCCCACTGAACCTTCGGCTACCTATAAACTGTAAAGAATATTGCTATAACAACATAGATTATTATACCTAAAGGTCCCTCGTTGGGAAAAAATTGCCATGAAAACTAAAGGTCTCTCCCAATCCATTCATTCATTCAAGTGTTAAGAAAAATTCCTCCAGGGTGTCATAAATTTCCGCTTCCGCTAATAACACTACAGGAAGTACCTACTGAATCGATCCAGTTCGTGCATAAAGTGGAAATTTTATTTTTCCTCCTGTTCTTGTTTTAGCATTTAAATTCTCCACCGCCAGAAATATTAAGATTAGGAGCGCCAATATGCATATACGAACGCTGCTGGCATTTCAACTATGAAACTGAATTCGCCTTATAAAATTGCTCGCTGTTAAAAGGCTAATATAAAACTCCTCGACTGCTACCAAGATGTTATATATATTTCGATTTTCCAATGGCCATTTGGATACAGAGTAGGAAACTTTCGGAGAACAATATCCCGGGAAGTTCTTATATTTTTCGACATATTCCAGTCGTGTTGTACCCGCGAGGATGGTTTGTATGTGCACTTGTAGACTACCCAGGCTTGAAATTATTCCCTTCGTTATCTTTTATTGTTTATTGTTATGAGGATGTTTTGAATACGAAGTTATACCAAACGATACGGTTGCACCGTGGAACAGGAAATAAAGTTGCGTTTGAGGTGAAATGTCTCCATTTTTAGACCCGACACTATGCTTCTATATCTATTTACGATTTTCATTGCAAAAATATTTACTTACGTGTGACACTTTTTCGCTTTTCTGCGTTGTTTAAATTTAAGGGAGGTGGGTTAGCAATTTCAGGAATGTTTTGCTTTTATAAGAGAGGAAAAGCTTTCGCCTGTAGCTGGAGAGGCAAAAATATCCTGCACACAATTTAAAGTAGAATGTTTTCGTAAAGCCAATTGAGTATTACGATGTTGTGTTTGGATAAGCATATGGTTTATGAAAAAAAAGCAATTTTGTTTTCTTGTTTTCGTTAAATGTGGCGATACTGTTGAAGAAAGTAACAACATGGATTTGTATAAATATTTCTCAATTTGTATTTTAACGTATAAATCGAGCGGCCGAATAAATGTGGCAGCCCAAATTCTCAGGAATAGCAATGATACTCACGTGTTTTAGTAAAACTTCTAGAATTAAATTATGAATCGACAACACACTATCTTTTATAGTAACAACAATCGTACAGGCTCAACTACATCTACGTAATTTTAAAATTTAAATAAATAAAATAAGCAAAATGAAGAAACGTAAACCCAGACGCATACTTCAATTATTTTGCATGAGTTTTTCAAATTCTTCATCCACGTTACACAAGGCTTCCTCACCATTCAAAATTTCCTCGAGAATGTTTTCTTGACTAGTGCTGAGATGAAAATGAACGTCCTCTTTTTCTAATCCCTCATTATCCTCTGCCCTTACTGTGCTCGGAACTGAAAACGAAAATCACAAAGCATTTCTAGCGTATCCATTAAAAAACCGCCAGTCACCGTGTAATATTTTGAAATTATTACGATTTCGTAAAATTTACGTGTCCTAAGACTGGCCAAAATTACATCAGAAGCTCTAAACAAAATCATAAAAATGTCCGTGAGAGAGGACAGATCATGCTTGTTAAAATGTCGGCAATTAATACGGTTCTGTGTTTTGTTAAATTTGTTGGGCGCGCACACGCAAAAACGCATTTTTGTGGTTTGGTTTGGGGATGATTAAAATGTGTGTTATGTTCGACTTCATGCACTGCAATCTCAAAGAATTTACAGAAAACCCGAAGAAGATCTGTATCAAAAGAAGAAGAATGCGGTAATTGAGCGCCCAACTATCCGCAACATTACGGTCTAAGGCAATTTCCCTTGCGCACAATGCTCATGGGTGCATGTGAACTCCGAAAATTAGTGATAAATGGTACAATTTCCGTCAGTAAGATGAATTTTTTTCTTATATAAAAAAATTTTTTTATTCCGTTCAGTTATTAAACCTAAAATATTGACAGGTGAAGAAACGTGTTTCATAAATACACAGGAAGTTAATGATGATCCAGAACCGAGCAATTTCCTAGAAGATGCAATTATCTATTATAGACTGACTCTAGTTAGATTACATTAAATGTTAACACTAAAAGGAGCTTATCATCAATTCAATGGGAGAACACCAAGTGCGTTTGGTGGAACGATTTGAAATATGTTTTAGATAAAATCGAGAGGAACGAAAATGGAGTTCTTTGTCGGGTTAGTAACACTACGAGGGGCACGTTTGGCAGCCCGGAAAATAAAGTTTTCAGGGTACGCCAGCAGTAGCTGCAAGTGGCCTTCAATTGACCCAAATCAACCAAGCTCTTCTCAGCTTACTTTTTTTTTCTGAGATCGCCCAATTTTCTTGTTTCAAGCGTTAACTGTTGGTTGCTGTTCCATTTACTCTTTAGTGATAGCATTCATGGATGCACAAATTACCTGAACTGAGTGTTGAATAACCCACAGGTGTTTCTAATATTTCCATTGGACTCTGCATTTTGGTTTCAATGTGTTCCTTATCTAAGGTTTTTTTGGTATTTTCGTTGCCATCTAAAAATCAAAATTCAATAGTATTTTTCATAGGTAGTCTTGGAAAGTACCTACCTTCTAAAGTTCCATTATGCAAAGTAATAGGAACAGCTGGAGAGCTATCCTCTTTGGCAATATTACCTGTAACTGACACGGTTTATTTCACACTATATTACAACCACCTAAAACTACCATAGATCGCAGCATCGTTTTCAATTATCGGATGTTCAGGAGCCTTTAAAAAAATAGGTTCCAGCTTAACTTCTTCACTTCTCAACTCTTTAGGACTTGGGCTTAAAATTCCGTACGATATTTCTTCATTATCTAGGATACAGAACAGTTTAATTGCCCATCGGGAGCAAAAATTTAAACTTACGAAATTTATCTTGAGAAAAATCGGCACCTACGTCTTGCGGGTCTGCTTTGCACGACACTTCTTCTGAGCTTTCTGACGTTGAATCACTGGGTTCCACTACTTTTAAAATAGGGATTTTCGCCTCATGGTAGTTGTCTCCACTATTTCTTTTATTAAGACTTTCTAAAATATATGATGTAGCCTTAAAGCAGGAAAATTTAGAGGTGAAAATTGCTGACCGAAAGTTCGCTTCAAACCCTCCACGGATGCTGTAGCAATATGGGCTGGTTCTGCATTTAATGTTGCAAAGGATGTATCCTCGGAGTTGGAAACATCTAGAAAGTCCAATTGCAAAGAATTTTTATTGGCCAATTAATATAACAATTAGTATGTACGAAAAGGACCAAAAGTTGTTACATTCAAAAATTGATGGAAATATTGAAACGCGTTAAATATTGTTTTATTGTTTAGGGGTGGGTCACCCCTAAACTACTTCTTATTGAGCTTTCAGCCGCTTAAAATTTTTGGCTAATAAAGACGTCAATAAAACAAAAATATTTTCCAAATTTCGTTATTCCAGACTAAGTCTTTCCTGAAATTCAAAGTTTTGTATTCATCTTCTGAAATCGATATTTCAGCAACCCTCAGCATCAGAGAAAAACGTCAAATAAAAAATTGACATGTTTTGAGATCCTCTACGTACACACATGTTCTCTGTCGGTTGCATTGCAAATCATCCTGTATTTAAATGATGTAGATGGGCAAAAACAGAGACTTCAGGTTAGTTCAGGTTAGGGGATGGGATGGATAAGGGATGATAAAAGTACCCATATCGAAGATAATGGTGTCCAATACAAAAACTTTCTTTTGACTATCCCCTTTCCACAAAGTTCCATTTTGCTTTTTGAACCGACTTACCATATGTTTGCTTCTCAACGTCCCCTGTTCCAGAGATTACATTATCTGCAGCTACAGCACTATACAATGCCACATCTAAAAATGTATGATCATACACGATGGACGCTTTGATCATTTCCAAACCCATAATGATATAAGAAAACCATGAGTGAATACGTTTTTGTTTGAAAGGATCATATGACGATTAAAGTTGAAATTAATTCTTAATATCATGAAATCACACCAACAGAAGATCGTGGGCTTGGAACGGGCAATTTAAAATTTCCACTACAAGCTGTTTTTACCTTTAACATCTTCCACTTGATAAGTAGATATTTCAGGTTTTCCCCCCGCTTTGCTATTATCATTTCTATTTTCAGTGATAATATGTTCTGGAATGACTCGGATTATAGTATAAATTTCTGTATAAAGAGAACATTTCCTACCACGATTTTCGTTGAAACTGCTAATTTGATTCGCACCATTCCTCAATTGGACTGGAACTCTTAGAATAGGCTCTTCTTCGACTTTATCATCGCTAAATGAAGTTGGCTCAAATGTCTGATGGAGTAAATGTTGAATACCTTCATTTTGGGATTCAATAGCATTACTTTTATTCAGATTTTCTAAAAGAGGTCCCTTCTATCAAAATTGCTGGACATATGGTAGAACTTACCAAAGCTCTTTTTGAGTAATTCAACCTTTCCAAAAGTAAGAGATGCACTCTGTGGTGTTTCAATAGACGAAGCTTTAGGTTCAACAACTGAAAATGAATCGTTGTTTTAGTCTCCGAATGAATAATGAACTCTTGGACGCACTAGCTATACTCTCATCTTCCTTTTCATTTTCCAAATCAGTAGAAGCATGCTCAAATGTATCCTCATCATCTCCGTCTAACTCTTTACTCAAATCATCTTCGTCAATATCAATATCTTTAAACGAGTACCGGAAACTCTCAGATTTCAAATCAGATAGGCTCTTGCTTTTACTCATATCAGCCTTTTTTCTAATATCAACATTATGCAGTAAACCAGTGAAGTTCATATAGTTGCCTGAAAGAGTTCGTTTTAGCCTAAATGCTCCTAAGTTCGCCTCTGTATAAGGTAGGTTAAAACTGGACCTAAAGTGAGCTTGTTTTTTTGTTAGTAACTCTAGACCTGCAATCATTGTTTATTTTTAGTTTATTATCTTATATCTATGTTAAAGACTGCTTATCGCAATATGTAATGATTTGTGAAATGAGATTTTCTGCTGTAATAAATAGCGATTTCAGAAATTCTGCTTTTTAATATCAGTTTGGTTGTTTTACATATTTTAAAAGTTGAATTGAATTAAATTAGAGAATGTTAAATAAATTAAAGGAAAACATCAAATTTCAACTATTTCGCTCCCATTTCAAACTCTCTCGTGATCTAACTCCCGCTTAGATCAAAATTCACAGTTTTCAATGAGTCGAAATTAAATTTGTGAACATTATACACGGCACAAACTCTAAAAATTTAAGACCGTTGAGAACAATTATTAAAGAGAAGATCTGAGAATTAAAATGCACCAAGAATACTGATGACCTGAATGCCACACTCGAGAACAACTATAGGACACTCTGTATCAAATTATTTCATAAAAAAACCTACTCGTTCTGCTGAAACGTGCAAACGTATCATGGAAATATGCCGAAGTTCGTAAAGGTGTTTTATGAAACTTTCAGAATTTCAGTAATTTCAGAAAATTTTGCGGTTCTTTAGAGCAGCATTTAATTAATCTTTAGAAAAAAGAGGACAGAAATTTTATTAACGAAGTGGACATTAGCAGAAAGTTTGAGAAGGTTCTAATTTCTCAAAATCACAAACTGATTAGAAAGTTGCATCAGCACAGTTCGAAATGAAATCTGAAGAATCATTGATGTCACTCTAATGTATTCTGAAATATGAATTCGCTACAAAAACTTGAAAAAAAATTCGAATAAAAAATTGTAAAGGTTCATGTGTGCTCTATGATATTTTTTGTGAAACTACTTTGCAAGTGATTTACTTGTTTCGCTTGTATCGACCAAGGAATGTATCATGAATTAAAAAATAAATAAACAAAAAACACTTACCTTCATTACTTTCTTTTTGCTTGCGCTCAAACAAGTTCTTCAATTTAGACACCGATACATGTGTCTTTTTGCCCTCTCCAATATTAGTGGTGTGAACGTTACTCTCTCGACTAGTTTCAACTTCTTTAATTTCCACCACATTGGAACCGCCATTGAAACTTAGATTTTTATCATCTTCTTGATCTTCAACTATAGAATCCTCTTTCATGCTTTGTCTTTCAATTGCTTCTTTTTTAGCAGCGGTACAGTTGGCGTTTTTCAAATTAAGAGACTGAGATCTGCTAATTCCTGAATATGAAGCGGGCGTTAACTTCAAGTTATCTTTCTCATCCTTTCTGAAGGAAAAAAACTTCTTCAGTCTCGACACTGAAGGCAAATAGCCGATGTCGTTGACGACTTTATTCTCAAGAGGTGGCGTGGCTGTTTCAGGTCTATCTTCAATTTTATTGAATTGAACAGGAGACACATCATCGACTCTCGAAGACACGGAGAAGTCCACAGAATCTCTGGTGGAATTCAAGGACTCTTCAGATTTGAAACCACCATTGATAAATGACGAAACTGTCTTCTGATCTTTGTTTCTTATCGAAGTAGTTGAAACTACAGCCTCCTCTTTGCGAACTAAATTTGCGTAATTCTTTTTCATACTTCGATATCCCTGCACTCCTTTAAATGGAAGTTTAGAGTTCAGGATCTTAGCTAGCTTCTTAGTTTCTCCTATCAACTCCTTTTTCTTTTGGATGGCGCTTTCATGTCCTTCAGGATCGATACTCCCAATCACAGTTAAAACATTGAACATCTGCTCTTGAAAAGCTACGTGCGTTTCCTTCTCATAAACCTCGTAATAATTGAGATGGGCGTCGATTTTGATCAACTCTTTTTCTATGTCTCCCAAGCTGTGGATTTCTAGGTTGGGTTGCCGAAATTGCTTATAAGAGAGAATATTTCCAATAGATCTGGTACGTTGCCTACCAATGTAATGCTCCTCCGGAACATCTAATGCGCTCGACTGGCGTTCATATGCAAATATTAACTCCCTAACTTTGGATGGAGACATAATATCTTCTGCTGCTATATCTGACATTTTGACACACTACTAAAAAGAATATTTCACATACACTATTCTCGAAATTAAACTGCAATAACCACTATTGGAAATACAAAATGTGTTTACTCATTTAACTGTCTGATTAAACATTTCGATTTTGTACCTGTTATCACAGGCATTATAATGATTATCAGTTTATCTATAAATAATAAAATTTGGAATGGAGAAAAATTATTTAAACGTAAAGGTACAGGCATTTTGATTGTTGTTTCAGTGTTTCCATTTCAGTCAGTTGCAGAATATTTTCGGTTATTTTTGCCTCCATGGATTAGGCAGCTCGACGCATTATAAGTTAGCTTTAAACAGCTATTTGAATTTCGCAACTGAGCTAACAAATCGGAATGATAACAATAATGGTTAATATATGTGATGCAATATGAATAAAATGAATTATCTGCCTTCTTCTAATTTTTATATGTATTATTCATCAAACTCTTTTTCATTTATGTATGAAACGTTTTAGAATATGGTATTTTGTGTAACTCGTGTCATAGTGTCGGACCTTGCTTTGCTCGTGCCAGAAAATCTCACTCGTTATACAAAACCAGGGGTTTTTTGTCTGGTTCCATGCACGGCCATGATTTATTATAAAATACATCGAAAACCTCCAGAGTAAACTGGTGTTGGTAAAATCGCGCAGAGAGCTCGATTTAGTTTTCGTTTTGTGCTCATTTTAAAATTACTTAAAGTAATACAGGATGAGCGAAAAACATTGAACGGTCTATTTTGATTTTGTAGATCGCGCCACCCAGTGGTTTCTATTTGGGTGTCGTGCACTACTCCAGACATATCTTGTGAAGCATTTATTTTACTTGATACTAAAGTCGGAAAACTAAAATGACTCCATGAACACTATTATGTATTGATCAGGCAAAGAGTTAAACATATGGGAAATTGTTTATTTCGCCAGCATTTCTTTCGTTGTCGAATTTGTCCGAGGTAATCATAACACTAATTGGCAGAGAAATAATTTTTATATATAACACATACGCATACATATGTACATCGATTTTCACACGAATCGATTAAATATGCACTCAATCCTTAAAAGAGAGGTAACTAGAAACGATGTTTCAAATGATCGTTTTTAACTACCTCTCTGACGAAATTGCCACATTTTGCTTACCTTCGAGTTATTCAACATTATCGAGTCCACGTGACCACCCGCGACCATCTCAGATCGATTTCCGAATTCATCCCTACCAATAATTGTATTAAAGAAACGTTACTTATTATTTCGTCCAATTAGATATTGCAGCAGAAACACGTTAATTGAAAGTTCATTAAAAAACATATCTGCGCGTAGAAAAGCGAGTGTATTTAAATCTCTCATTAGTTGCAATATCTCTGAAATTATTTAAGGCACAACAAGCTCCAACCCATAACTCAGATGTGCATGCAAAAGGGTTTAGTCGTTTTGATTGTGGTTGTATAGTTTCTCAATTAACCAAAACGATCAAATTTCTTAAAAAGTCACGTAAAAACCTGTAAAAAAAACGTTCTAACAACTCGAATCAGTTCTCGATGTAGCTATTTTGTTAACTCTCTTTGCGGTAGATAAAACTTTTGGTATAAATAACACCTATATCAACCACTGGAAAAAATATTATCTTTTCAACACATGTTTACCTACACAAAAACTTCACGTGACTTTAACGAATCACTCACACGTTCACACTAACGATCAAGTAAAAATGCAGAAAACGAAATTATTCAGCCTGCAAATATTATCAGTTAGTATTAAAACGATAGAATTTTTTAATAATAATAATGTGTACTTTGCACGATATACCGAAATTTATGAGAGTGTTCAAAACGAAGAGTTTCAAATTTTTGGTCTTTTGGGGGTACAAGTTTGTGGGTTAATTCGTCGTAGTTTCACATCCCTCCGTGATCGTTGACTCGGCTTAATTACCGATATAAAAGAAATTGTTACCTGAAAAACACTTTTATCAAAACAAAGAAGTTAGTGCAAAAAGCCAATCAAAACGCCGTTAACACTGCAAGGAAAATAATTTCATTTAATATTTTCTATGGAAAGAACCTTCAAAATCATAAAAACTTTTAAATTTACCAAAAAAATTTCAAAGGGGGGTCCTACGTTTGTACCTTTTCCCATTTTGATCGCAGATATACAAATTTTTTTGGATCAGTTTCCAATGATTCACCTGCGCGAACTTCTTACAATCTCGGCATTTAGGTGCGCGATACCCCCTTTCATTTGCGACCACACTGGTCATTTTGATGCCCATTTCATTCTGCGAGCACATACTTCCGCTAATGTAGTAAAATGAGTGAGATGCTGATTATTAATGTATATACACATATTCGATATATAGATGGTGGAATTTTCAATTTGCAAGTCTAATTTTGCCTAAAATTTAATTTAATCAAAAGGGAGAAGGTACGATGAGAAAGTTTTTAATTAAACCGTTATACTACTGTGATGAAGAAAAAATTAGGCGAATTTTTACATATATTTCGCGAATACTATAAAATCCTGAAATTATTTTTTGCAAGCTGGTAGCACTGTCTGCGACATGTATGCAAAGTTTGGTGTCAATATGTCCATTTGCTGCAGAGCTACACGTGTTTTTGTAAGCATGCACAAGTGAGTTTTTCGAATTTTACTATGCCTGATTATGTTGAGCAAAGAAATTTCGTTAAATTTTTTTTTGCGAAATGAATACCACAGGAACTCTGAGGATGCGACAGAAGGCCGTTAGTAAAACGGTTATGCCGCAAAAGATGTTTACGAACGATACAAAGACTTTAAAGGAGGCCAAGAGGGAGTTCGAGACCAACAGCTCGGACAACCATCTACTCGTAAATGCCATGTCAAGGAAATCAAAGATATGATACTCCAAAATCGTCTATTGACAAATAGAGGCCTTGCTGGTGCTACGGGCATTTCGTTTGAATCAACCTTTACCATTTTAAAAGATGTTTAATGCCACAAACGCGTCGAATCTCGACTCGTTCCAAAACCACTTAGTTTTTTTGTAAAAAATGTGGTCGCATTGAAATCTGTCAAATAATGATTTTTGACTTATGAAACGCATCATTACGGGCGTCGAGACTTGGATCTATCCGGAAAACAGCCGATCAATCCAGCGAATATCGTGCAAAAGGTGTGGAAATAACTAAAAAAACGTATCAAAGTCACTTGAAAATCAAGATCATGTTTTCTTCAGTTATCGCCATGTTCTGCATCATGGAATTTCTTCCGCCGGGCCAAACCGTTAACAACAAATATTATTTGAGCATTGACACCGTTTGCGTGGAGAAATTCGCCTCAAGAGGCCAGACTTGTGGACAGACAGTTGTTGATTTCTGCATCACGTTAATGCACCGTCCCACACCACAGAGAATATTTTTGACAAAACCCGGCCCATATCGTCCCACAACCACCGCATTTGCCCGATTTGGCACCGCTTAACTTCTGGTTGTTCGACAAGCTTAAAAGACCGCTCTGGGTATTCCGTTTCGACTCAATTGCGGAGGTAAAAGCTGAATCGAAGAAAGTACGGAAGACCATCACGGAAAACACCTTTTTGAGTGTTTTGAGGATTGTAAAGAATTATGACGTAGGCGCATTAAGTCGGGCGGAAGAAACTGTGAAGGCGATGGCGTTCATTTTAAAGAATAAATAAAGATTTTTTATTTTATAAATAAATTAACTTTTTTTTATTTTTTAACAGTAGTATAATTTGAAAACGGGCGAATTCCTATAAATGGGGCCTATAGTTGGACACATGAGCCCAGTTCCACAAGCCTGGGGATAAAGGCGAAATAAAAGAGACGTGTGAAGGGCGCCGTTATACTGAAAAAGCTGTTCAAACATGCTTTATTAATGTTGAAACTGCGAGAATTTTAATTAGTTTTATTAATCGGCTCTAAACGCATTCTTTTCCTAGCGCTAAACATGTGCTTCCAAACTTTATATTCCCTTAATTAAAGCATCCCCAAAACTAAAAACTGAACTTGTTATTTAAATTATTTTATAATTACGCGGATTTTATCTCATTTGCCTTAAGGCTGTTTTTCATCAAGGATAATGGACGAAATCGGCGGCATCAGAATTATTTCAATTTCCCCCAATCCAGGGAAACATCAATTAAAAATTAATGGATCTGGCCATAAAAATAAATAGGCCCGAGCATTTTGTAACAATGGATACATAAAATGTAATAATACTTCTCATTTCCTGCATTTTATTTATTTGCGGCTGGGCAGTATGGTAATCCGCAATAAAGATAGATCTGGAGCAATTTACATTTGTAATGAATCCAGATTTTTTGACACGGTAATTTATTAGGCTAGCGGACAATTAATTTTCAAAAACCTGATATAAATAGAGATCGGGGCGTCCCGTCCTACGGGACAATGCATTTCCATTTTGATTTCAGAATAAATGCACATTATATCAAATCTATAGTAATGTATGGCAGTAATAAACTAAATGAATACGTACTAAATCTGTCCAATAAACAACACTTTATCATTAAAAATACATATGATCCCTTTTATTTGTCGTTGATGAAATTAAGCCCTCGGCACTCACGTAAACAATTCAAATGCAGATTTGTCAGCGGTAAAACTGAATTGAAGAAGTTATTAGTATAATAACGTGATACAGGGGGAATAAAGTTTTTAGTATTAAGGCCATTATTTCTTCAAGAGTACCTATCGTAACTGGCCAAACATAAAGAACGACAACATAATTAATGTTCGTTCGGAGTTTTATGAACTATATGATATAAAGTTTTAAAACAGTCATAATTCTGCAATATATACGTGTTAGTGGAATAACCAGTTGTTTATGTGCGTAAAAACTTTAATGGTGGAAGTTGCGATTATGAGGAAACTTTACGTTCATACATATTGAGCGAGGATGACGTATTCTTTAATAGATTTAGTACAAGGTTTTATGAGAAATTCTCAGCTCTTATCATTTTCAATACTAACCAAAAACATTAAATCACTGTTCCGCACTTTCTTCCTCTTCACAGCTCTGTCATCTCCAAACACGTTTGAACACACTGTATTGAATAGTGATTCCCTCTACGCCGGTAAAATAATGTTGCACCCCACCCACTATTGACTGCTATACTTACTTTCCTTCTATTGTAGACTACCTATTTTCAGGTTTACATAAACAGTAAATATTATCTACTCCTGTTATATTTACTTAATCCTATTACTATCGAGAGATCATCCTTAATCCTAACCCTTAAAATATCGAGCCGTTTGTTCAGCTATCAAGATAACACTTAATGGTTATTTGGAGACGATGATTGTATCGTTATCAAGTTTTGTGTATTTCAGGTAACTAAATGCTAGAAATTTGAGGAAAAGTTACTTGCCGATTGCGATATTGGAGAGATATTCTCACATTGCATACTAATTGAATCAATGCAAATAGATTGGAAGTGAGTTAATGTTCTAGAATTAAAGGGAACTTTTGAAGGGGCGTTATGCAGGATGTCCAGAAATAACGTTGAAATATTTCAGGAGGTCATTATAGAGATAAAAATAACAAAAAGAGTTCTTATAAATATACCCCAAAAATTGCTTCTTAACACTCCGCTTGCAACTTGTCGTACGAGTTAGTTTCCTAAGACGTCGGTCTGTGACACAGATAGGTAGTAATAATACAATAAACAGAATTTGACAATTTTTTTTTCTTTGCAATATCAAGTCCATGACGCTGTTTCAGATAGATTGAGAGAAGTGGTAGACGTTTACAAGATACTAAAAGTTCAGAACAAAATACATTAATTTTAGAAATGGTATATTCAATAGTTGATAGACGTGACAACATGAATGCAAAAAAAATTGAAAATTTCGATAAATAAAGAAAAGAAAAACTTTATTTTAATCATTAAAGTTAATAAAAACTCAGTCGACTAATTTAAAACGGTTACGGATTAGTGGAACTATTCACTCATCAGAATTTTCATCTTGGTGGTCACCTCCTCGGTAGCAATTTACACAGATTAGCCCAAGATGGTCTAGACAAAAGAACTGAGAGCGTTTCAGACATCTGAACCTTGTTTTTCTGTTTTTTTTTGTAAAACATGTTTTACAGCGTGCGTAAATCCGTTCTTGGTGTTCAAGATCACTATCTGCTTTATGTATTTAGTCATATTTCAGAAGAGTTTCTCGTGTATTTAACTTTGCCTTGAAAGCCTGGTAGGCGAGATATTATATTAATAAAGCGAATTTTCAAGTTTTCCTTATATCCAACATGTTTTCGCTATTTTGAACCATCTTTTGCTACAAAATAAGGTTTCCTGTGCGGTACCTAATTAACCGCGCTATCTTCGTTCTCAGCAACATATACAATATCTTGCTCGGAATCGGTGTTCGCAAATTGTTCTTCTGCTTCGTTTTCCGATAAATTTTCATCTTGACCTAACGGGAGAATTTCATCTTCCCCGTCGTTCAAAATGTTATCAGCATTTCGTTGGACCCTTTGTTGTTCGATTTCATAAGACATGCTTAAAAATGCACTATAAATCTAGATTAACTCAAACATGTCAAAACATATCGACAATTTGAATCCTTACATAAGACTGATACAAAACCTCTAACATTGGTCTTTGATGGCCGAAACTTCGAATTACCAAAATCTCAATGACAAAAATACGCTCTTTTTCTATGGATACTACCATTGACTGACTTGCCAAGAACCCCTAGGTATGTACGGCGACACGCGCAAGCGCTTTTATTAACGTTGAAATAGTCAATTGGTTCAGTCTGAGAAACCGAACGTTATATGTAGATCAAGGGTTTAAAGGACTTGAACCCCGTAAAGGACTCTGAAGATGGTTTTTCACAATATCTTCGAAACGGTTTTTGTTAAAATTATAAAATTCGATGAATCTTAATGCGTTGAAATGAGAAAATATTTATTTAACAACACCCTGTATATCATTTGAACGAGAACGAAAGGAAAAATTTGTTGTCAAAAAAATATACAGTGTCTCGTTAAAAAATCGACTTTGAGGCACCTGAAATGTGAAAAGTTTGATTTTTTTTTCACACCCTGTACGAGGCTAAATTTATGGAATATTAAAAATATTTATACTCTAGTGGAGCGATCCTCTGTTTTTAAGTGCACAAATTTTCACACTATTCAATTAATAACATGTTAATTTATAGAGAATTTTAAAAAGCATATTTTTCCCTCAATCTCTACTTTAAATTAAATTAATTCAAAAACTGCTAAACATTTTACATATTTTTCAAAAACAAAAATTACTTTTAGTTGCAGGCAGAATGAACATCGACAACAAAATTTAGGATTTTCCATTTAAGAAAACGTATTTTTATCAGATCGCGATTTCCCGGACCATCCTGGAACTTCAAAAATATTAAGAAATAAAAATTGATGAAAAACTAAGTAATTCTTAAAAAAAAATTTTAACCTTGCGGTTTTTGAGATAGAGCGATAGAGCGTCCTACGTAGACACGCTGGATACATTTCTCCGAATTGAACCCCCAATCGGTGGAACTCACAGATTATTCAGCCCCTAGGAAAGGTAAGCTTCTATAGGGTTGCAAGAAAATTACGTTTACCTATGATCTACGATATAATAGAGCTTCGGTGTATTAGTCTTTCACGCTATACAGGATCTCTATGAAATTTGGGTTACCGTTTACAACGCCATCGAGAACGGGCAAAGAATTTACATACACACACACACTTCTGCGCTGACGAAGGATATTTATCCCCTTGTCGACATCAATCACTTTGCTCGCCAACTAATAATGATTGATCGTTCTTTTTTTAATGAATTTATGTCTTGGTTAAACGGTTTACTCGTTTTTCTGGGCCACGATAAAGTCTGGCGATGAATTTAGAGTTTGCGTCACGCTCTCCTTTATCTCTTGCGAGTTGACGGCTTTACTAAGGACTCAGTCCTTGCTACAAGGAGAAATCCGCTTTTTAAGTTCCAAATTGGTATTGTCAGCTCTTTGTATACGACTGATCCAGATTTAAATCTCAGGATGCAATTTAATCCCCAATAAAAACGACACGGTACGAAATTCTTAAAATCATTGCCTGTTTAACGTGGAACAACTGGAAGGCTCTTTCAGGTCAATAACTGAGCTTTTCAAGTATCCGTCAATGCGTATTGAGCTGAAATAAAAGTTTTTTTTACACAGGCAGTGAACCACGCTTTCGTGGGGCACGAAAGTGTCAAATTACAGGCGCGTTTACAAAGCTACTGAACCACGATCGTGAACCGTGCTTTCGTGGGGCACGAAAGTGTCAAATTACTTTTAATCAAAGGAGTTTTTCTGTGTTTGTTCGTAATATGTTTTGATCACGTCCGTTCCTATAAAAAGGATAAAGTAACGGTGACTGTTAGACTTTTCATAAAAATTTATATTTATTATTATTACCGACAATAACATGTTCCCTGATATTGTCGGGATACATTCAGGATAAAATAAAAATATCGCTTTGCGGTGTTTGGAAGTTAAATGGTTTTTGGTACATGCTTAAGGAAAATCAATGCTTTCTCGACCGAGTCTGAGTGTTATCTAATATTGTCGAAGTGTAATAATAACAATAAGTATCTACTAAAAAGTAGAATTTTTCCAATCGTAAAGCTGATTTTATATCAGCATTAAATTGAGCGTATTTGCCTTAATTTGACCGACCCTGTATCTTTTATAGTTCAGAAGATTGGCTTACATTCGCAAGAACTTGCAGCACCCTGTACAGAATATTGGATGAGGCGTTCCCAAAGAATTGCAATCCGACAAAATTATGAAAATCGTTAGACTTCCGCTTCCTGAAAAATCCAGAAGTGTTAAATATTTGTTCTCACAAATTATTATAGTCGTAAGAAAAATAATATATAGTATGACGTGAATGTACGGAATAAGTTCATTATATTTAAAATGGCCGGCATTTGATAAAAACCCTAAAACACATCTAATTTAATTTTTAAGGCGTCTCATTCTTGTAAAGATTTAGAGACATGACGTCGTCACAGTACAGGTCGAGATGTAATCGAAAACTTTTTAAATATAAATAAGGGTCAAGTAACACCTCTTTCGAAAGGTCTTTTCATCGCTTTTTCAGCAATATAATTATTTTTTCCTCGACCTTTAAATGAATCAATTTATTTAGTAAAATTGTTTAATTCTATGACATTATAATAAATGCTTAAACTGACGGTTTTCAGCAATTATGTCATACGAAATCCTGGCAATAAATTCTTTTTTAACATTTCCTAGAATCTCTGGGGTTATTTGAGCACTCCCCGTTCTAATGCGCGCCTTCAACTCTTCTGAATTAGGTGGTCAAAAAAAGTCCAACGTAATCAAATCCGGTGAGCATGGTGGCCATTCGATCGAGCCTATTCTCCTAATCCATCTACTTGAAAAGACGTTATTCAAATAGGTTCTTAAAGTAAGGACTGGGTGTAGGGGCGTCTCATCCTGCTGGAGCCACAAATCATTTCTATTTGGAAGTTACCGATTCAATTGTGACAGCAAATAACTCCAAAGAAATTGAAATTAGCGATCATCAGATAAATCTTGTTCGAAAAAGTATGGTTCTATGATATAGATGTTTATAATTCCGATCCAAAGATGAATCTTTCCCGGGTATTGCATACCAAATTCCTTCATCCAATACAGATTTTTACGTGCCCAGTATCGGTATGTTTGACCATAGAGCAAAAAGGTAGTTCGGTCTGAAAAAAATAGTTTTACTAGAAAACCCTCATCTCTATTACAATGTTTCATAATAGTCTTGCAGAATTAGATTCGTCTATCAAAGACATCTAACATCTCCTGGACCAGATATACATACTTTATACGGATTTCACTTTGCCTTTTTAAGCACTCGAAGGATGGTCAATGGCGTAAACTATTATTCAACGAGATTTGCCTTCAGCTAGAATGGGGATCTTCTTGAACTACAAGAAACGCGTTAAATGTCTTGGTTCGGAAATTGATTTTCTACCAGTTTTAGGTAGATGTTTAAAATGGCCGTTATCGCGAAACTTCTCAAATTTGCTAATTGTTAATTGAGAAGCGAATTCTCGGTTAGGATACTTAGCATTAAATAAATTACACACTTCTGGCTGTGTTCTTGCTCTATCTCCATAGCCAATCATCATTAAAATTTCAATTTGTTCAGTCTGTGTAATCTTCATTATTTGGATTAATTGTTTTAATATCATTATGAAAATGATAGTACTTTACTCGCAGTACATCAACTAATAAACGTGAAATTGGAATGCTGCTCTGTATTTGTTTTATAATTTTATAATATATTTTTAGGTATTTTTTTCTAAACCATAAAAACCCACAAAAACACAAATAGAATGTTTATACAATATTTTATCCATTTATTATAATGTCATAGAATTAAACAATTTTACTAAATAAATTGTTTCATTTAAATGTTGAGGAAGAAATAGTTGTACTGTTGCATAAGCGGTGAGGTGACTTTTTGAAAGGGATCTCGCACGATCTCTATTCGATTTAAAAAAAATTTCGATTACATCATTACCTCAACCTTGGTGACGTCACGTCTGTAAAATATTTACTAGAATGAGGCCTTTTAAAAATTAAAATAGATATGTTTTAGGATTTTAGATCTAATGGATTTATTCCATACATTTGTGCCATACCGTATACAACTGGAACAAAAGAACTATATTCCAGTCACGTGGCTTACTTTACATTTCATATCTTTAGGAAATTACTGAATTTCGTGCTTGTGCGAAATATACATATTATGCACATTTAAGAGTACCTTGGTGTTTGTTAATTTGCTTTCAATCAATTTCGCTCAATTATTATACCTGCCGCACATTGGTCAGCAATATTTTAACTATTCATATGTTGATTTTTACCCCCTTAGGCCCATCGTGAATTTTGACACTTCTATATTAAATGCACAAAAATCTTTCGGGAATGTTAATTTCCGTCTGTGTCAGTTTAAAAATAACGAAACTGCAGAATGTCGTATTTTCTCGTGCATTTCAAATGGGTCATTAAATCCCCTTTTATATTTTATGGTCGGTCTTGTGATGCGCATTTTTAGTCTCAGAAATATGATAAATTTGACATTCGATAAGACCTCCTTAAAGAACTCTTTTCTATAAAAATGATAGAACTCGCTTGAATGCATTATACAGGGTGTCTCCAGTTGATATGTACAAAAATCTGACTGAGGTCTGAGGTGCATTAAGACGTAGCGTTTCAGACATTTCATTGTCTTTCTCTTTTTCACTGCAGATCACTATTCCAAAGTCTCTCAGTTTATTATTATCCATACTTACACCTTAACGAATTTAATCTCCTTTACACGACAAATTTTTAAAGGGAAATGCTAGCGTCAAGGAACAACTCTGTGATTAATTGGAAATTTTAAGCCAGTTAGCTACTAATTCTGACTAACAAGGTATTTTAACTAGTCAAAACTTCAACTCTACTAACATATATTCAATCGTTTGTATGAAACTAAAGCTTGAACGAGATAATGCGTTGCCCAGTTAAGAAAAAATACAGTTGTAGGGGCTGAAACAAAGAACAAAAAGCATCCGAGGGGATAGTTAAAATCCACCCCTTGGGAAACACAATTTTCATTTAACGTAATTCGTCGAAAGAGTTTCCTCGAACCACTGTTCCAAACTTCACTATACAAATATGTTTTAATCATGACAAATGACATTTCGAAGTAAAATATATGTCTCAAGTTTGTTTAGCACCGTAGGGAAACTATTAATAAATAACTTTGTACTATGTTTTTAATTTATTTTTTATTTTTTACAGTTATAAAAAAATGTTTTGTGTAGTTTTTACAAAATAGTTATTTTAGAGATAGGTAGAACCCTATTAGTTAAACGTGAACTACTCTCGCAAATGAACCATTTGACTAAAATAGTTTTATAAAGGTTAGATGATCAGTTTTAAATTTCCCTAAATCTAGGGAAAAGCTGCAAAACTAAACAACACCGCAATGAAAGATGGGTGCCAAACTCTGTCAATGTGAAGTTTATTTCGTCTAAGCCTTTAAATAATAGAGATTCTCAAATGATCCAGTGTATTTTACATGTTGCATATGGACATCATATGTGTTTACTTATGGAGACGCCCCGTTTGAGCAGCTTCTAAGCACAAAATTAAAGAACAGTGTATCGTTGCCAGCGCATTCACCAATTCCTCACCAATCGCAAAAGTGTTGTTCACCATCAAGCCCAACCAGATTGATACTTCAGTATTGATTTATATTTGCATTGTAGCCGGGCAATCGGCCAGAACCACAGATCAATTTCTCATTGAATAGTTTACAATATGAACCAGTATTGACAGTGAGGCAGGATAACTTAAACGTTTTTATAGATATTCCATTTACATCTACTAACTCGCTTTTAATTGACTGCATACGTTATAAAATATTTGTCTTGGTTATCACAGAAAATGCAATCCCCCAGGGGCAACGGGGAGCTTAGAAATGCTATTCAACAACGTATCATGTAACGTTAATGGAGTCGCCAGATTATCAAGAAGATATTTCTGAGATTTTGCATGTGATAAATTTCCACTCGTTTACGTTTACACGTCGTAATTTATAACTTCCAGAATTTTGATGTTATAATATTCGTTTTTCTCGGCGTTTACTTTGAAATGCAATTTTCCAACTATGTATATATAGTGAATTCAATGATTGGGCATTTTGGTTCTTTTAAATTTGTTAATAGTGTTAGACTTCAACTTTATACGGAACTTATACGAAAAGTCAACTAAGGCGGCATGAACTTTTTAGGTCCAAAGCGCTAATAGTAATGCAATGCAACATTATTTAAGTACATAAATAATGATGTACAATTATTTAGAATTCATGAGAAGCGAAATGTGGAACTCTAGTTGTAAGAATAATTAAGACGTGAAAATGTTCTTGAACGTACAGAGCCACCTGTAGTTGGATAGTAAAAACACAACTACCTCTCTGTAGAATTCTATAGTAAAATCATTGTATTATTCATTGATTGGTCCCCAGTTGTTTAACCATCTGCGCAAGAACCAATAAACATGAAAGAAAAATGCAAGAACTTCCGCCATTTTGTAAAGTGAGACTGAAATCTTGTTGAAAACACCTTGAATAGTGTGTTTTGTGATAAATTTTAGTTTATATTGTAATAATAAGACCATTTCTGTGATCATCTAGTACATAGTTGTATTTTTTACTAAATATGGGTCGCAAGAAGAAGAAACAATCAAAGCCCTGGTGCTGGTATCCTTTTTAAAGTTGCCACAATCTCCAAGCTGTCCTCTGTTTCCACACCTTGTGGTGCTCTAATTTTAAACCTGTCCATACCCAGTGATATTTTTAGACCATATTACTTCCTGAACCAAATTTAGGTACTGTAATAGGGAATTTGAAGATGAGAAAATTCTCATACAACATCAAAAGGCTAAGCATTTCAAGTGCCATATATGCCACAAAAAACTGTACACAGGACCTGGTTTGTCAATACACTGTATGCAAGTCCACAAAGAAACCATTGACAAAGTCCCCAATTCATTGCCCAATAGGTCAAATGTAGATATAGAGATATACGGAATGGAGGGTAAGTCTATTAATAGCTAATAGTAAACCAACAGCTGCATGTATATTTTCATATTTTTGTGTTCAGTATAACCTTGCCAAAAGTTTTAAACAACTTTTTGCCACATATTAAAGCCGAACTAAGTAAATAGTGATCTAAATGATTGAATTATGTTTTATGACCCACAATTAATGTGTTTCTTTACAAGTAAGTAAATATTTCAACATTTAGCCTTACATTTACCTAATTCCGGTTATTTAATTGAAGTTAGGGCTGAGGAGTAGATCTCTGATGAATATTTGCGTAGCAAAATACATCTAAAATATTTTAGAAACACTTCAAAAATACTTTGAGCGACATTCAACCTGAACATGATATACTTCCGTGATCTGGCCCATATTTAAAGACCAAACTTGTTAAAATTCCATCAATTCTGCCAAGGACATGCAGTTTTGTTTAACTTAGAAATAAACATTTATCATTGATTTGTTGCTCCATTTTTACATTCTTATGAAAAGACTTACTTAACACATGAGTGTGGGCGAAAATCTCGGTATACTAAGGTACCTTGATGATGGACCATCAACTTTACTGCTTTTATTAAGATAATATTACATGAAAAATACAAAATTGGCCAGTGAAATTTTGCTACCAGAGCAAAGTTGTATAACTCTTAGTTTTAATCTCAAAATCTATAAAGCTACTGAAAATTGAATCTAAGAATTTCTCTGATTCCCAAGACTATTTGCCTGCAGTTGGCTTAACCAAAGAAACTTTTGAAGACTACAATCTCTATAGAAATGGTGCAAGAAACCGGTGACAAGCCTGTATTTCTGATTTAACAAGAACTTACCTTTAAGTAATACTTTGCAGATTTTGCCTTTGTATTTTGTATGTTCAGTATTATTTATAACTTGCTATTTTGACAAAATGACAGATTTGATTATACTTTTTACTTCAAATTTGGATACATATACATATCTTTTCAAATAACATGGTTGAATTCTTAACATACAATATAATTTTATTCTCTTTCTTTATTAGGTATACCTCCAGCAGACTTAAAAGATCATGAACGAAACAAACAAACAACTAGGGGTGATTCATCAGATGAAGATGAACCAGCAAATAAAAGGCCAAAGCCAGAAGGACTTCTTGGTAATGCTCCTCCAGGTATGCCTGGGGTAATGCCTCCAACCATGTTGCCAGGAATAATGCATCACCAACCAGGATTGCCTCCAGGGATGCAAATGTTACAGATGGGAATAGGAGGACCTCCATTTATGCACCCAGGGTAAGTGTATTAAATAGCAACATTTAACTTATGCATGTCCTTTTATTGATTAGCTCCCAGTAATAGTCATATTGTTTTTGTTTTATTTGAAAAAAAAATGTGTCTTCATTCACACTACACTGAAGAGACTGAGAATCTCTGAACGTTTTCAGTGCCAGGAAATTAAATTTCAAATGTTTTTAAAACTGTCTTCATAGAATGCCACCTCATATGCTGCCTCCGCATATGATGATGGCAGGCCAACCAGGCCCTCCAAAACCTCTGTTTCCCAGCGCAATTCCAACATCATCGCCAGGTGCAGCAGTTGTAGGTGCTGATTTTAAACCTATCTCTTCAGGTAGGCTTTTGAATTTTACCTTAATTTAAAAAGAAAGAAATTTTATTGTAAAATGAGATACTGCTGTAATTTAAGCTTAGTTTAAAACAAATTTTTATTCTTGATATTCAGTTATTGCATATGAGCGTTTTCCTTTATTCATTGCTAACAACCATTGATTGCATTCTTTTTTCGTTGATAGATATGTCATAGTACACATTTAGAGATTTTGATGACCAATAGCTTAGGGTTAAATTTAAATTGTCTTAAAGAGTTATTACTCTTTTATTTACTGGATGTTATGCCAGCAAGTCTTTGATAAGTCTAAATGAAGTATCTGGATGAATAAAAGTAAACGTCCTATATATTCTTATCTTTAAGTATTTATCAATTATTTAAGCTAATATTTATTGTATGGGTAACGGTTTTCTTATATTAGGTGCCACAATCAGTGCGCCGCCAACAACAAATACACCAGGCGGTAATGCGCCACCACCAAAAATAAACACAATAGCTGCCACAGGGGCATCAAGTAAAATCATACATCCCTTAGAAGACGTATCACTAGAAGAGATAAGGGGAAGGCATCCCAAGTACTCCAAAGGTTCCTGGCAAAAGAACGACGATAGGGCATCCAGTGCGAGTACAATAGTTTCTGAAGTAAGTAATTTAGAAGATAATATAATTTAATGCTAGATAAAGTGTTTCTGAAAATACTCTTTCCAATAATTTTTAGTTTTTAAGGGTGCATTTTCATGTATTGTAAAGTGCTACCGACAATATTTCTTTTAATACATCTCTACAACACTCAGTATTGTTTTCATAAATTTATTTCTAGCACTTACATTTTCTGTGTATTTTATTATCTATCTAAATAGATTATTCCATGAAATACACTTTTATATTTTAGATGTCGATTGCTGCCTCCGTCGCCCAAGCGGCAGCGACACAAGCTGCCGTTATACAAGCAAAGGCGCAAGAAGCTCAACATCAACACATGGCAATGATGGCAGGCAGAATGGCGGCAGCCGCTGCCCAGGCGGCTTATCCCGTACGAGTGTCAGGTTAGTGTTTCTTCCTACATTAAAAATAACTAAAAAACATTTGATAAGTTAGCGCCTTCATAAATAATAATAATCGATGTGAATGGGAATAAACGTTGGGTTTTCCATATCCCTTATTAGGGCGTACTAAGATCGATTTAATTTAGACTGTAAGCAATGGTAGAGTCATCTGGGATAAGCTTTGGTTTAGAGTTTTGTTAGTGTCGGGATTCAGGCGCATGTATTAACATGCTGTAATTGGAGCATGCCAAAATTGCTATTGCCGAACGCTTGTATTTAAATATCTTATCACGACACGTTGCATTGGTTTTCTTTAATACTTTGAAAGCTAGACTTGGAGGTTTTGGTGGCTTCTCTTCTGATACAATTCAGTGAAATTGTTAATTGAATAAGGGTAAGAGGCCTTATGTGAAGGTGAGATACCCAACTAAAGTTTTAATATTTCAGATTGGGGCAATTATTATAAAACGTTAACATGTTTTTGAGTGTAAAATATACCCGCGATTCTCACACGTACATAATACCCTAATATGATAAAGAAATCAAACGTGTTTTATATTTGATTAAGATTTTAAATTAAAGTGTTTAATTTACCGTTATCCGTCTTTAATATGCACAGAATGTAGTCCCTACGTAAAGGAGATAAATTGCTTTCAGGACCACCTATAGCAGTAGTTGCAGGCGCACCTGTGGTTGCAGGCCCCACAATGGGCATGTTACGAGGTCCTCTTATAGGGGGGCACCTGATGCGGCCGCCCCCCCTCGGTATGCCCCCAGGTAGGTAGAATAATGGGAACACTTTTTTAAATCCTTAAGGATCGGGTATCATTTAATTTTTGTCCGTACTAAAACCGTCATCAAAAATGTTTTATTTTTGTTTCATTTCTGGTTACCTTTTTTTCTTTTATGCGGGTTTTTAATATCTCCAAGTTAATTTCAGTCAAAGTTTGTCCTGTTTTATTATTATTTTTTTATATTTCGCCTTTAAATTTGGGACAGAAATCAAATGATTTCGACAAAGATACTGACTGAGACAAAGCTGAAAAGTATTAAAACTTGTAAGGACTGTTGGCTAAAAAAAAAATCATAGAATTTAAAGATGTTAAACATCAGTGAGGACCTGTTACAATTATTAAGTACTAAATGTATTCGTTTATTTGTCATTTATTTTTTTACACGATTAACACTGACAAGTTTCATAGAACGGTGGAAGAAAGGCAATTTTTCACCGTTCCGCCTTTAAAAACGTGTGTGATTTCGCTGTTATCCAGTTTAAATGTTGAGCTAAGCAATTGTGTGTCTAATCTAACCTTTTATTAGATTCCTAAGCCTGCGTAATTAATCTCAGGCTCAGTGAGCTCACTAAGGAAAGAACAGTATTATCAAAAATTAGGACCTTGAATTATTTTCTAATAATAAATTACTCCACTGAGGCTATATCTAGTTAATATACACATTCTTTCTAGTGGGTTTAGCCTTTAGTAAATTCAGATTAGAGCAGCAAACCTATATTTTATAGGAGAGTTTTGTTGTGCCTTCTTTTTGTGAGGCACGCTAACCTTAGTTTTATTTTTTCGATTACCCTGTTTGAGAATAACTCCTCACACACAAGTAGGGGTTAACTAACTTTAGGTTTAGGTAGATTACCTTTTTTGTACTTTTAAAACCGTTGATTTTCATCACTGCAAATTGACTTAACGCTAAATAAAGTTGATTTTAAGCAGATGACACTGTTTTTGTTCGCGTTAGTTTGCCATCCTCAACAACCTAGAAACAGATGCAAACGAGCGACAAAGCCAAACAGCTGCACAAATTCATCTTTGCTGCTTTTTTACAGACATATCAAGAATTAGGTGATAACATTTCGAGCTTTCTTTAGAATTTAGCTTTTTATTTCTCGTTCATTAGTGCAATAATCACATTCAGCTGGATATCATGAGGATGTTGCCGATCAAAGTACCTAAATTTTGCTAATTTCCACAAGTCAGAAAGTTCTTATTGACAGTAAAATTTAACTCGTGTACAGTGTACAGTGTTGTCACATATGGGCCGATTTTTGGACGACCTACGCAGGTACCGAAGTAATTCACGCACTCTTATGTGTTAGCATGCATTGCATTTATTCAACATTTACTATTTACTTAATGTCACTCGCTTAGTTTTGCCGTGGTCTGGTTGGTTTTTGTAATTTTATTTGATTGATGGTATTTATATTTGCATCCGTCGATTTGATTTTCCTACTGCGCGCAGTGATGCCTTAGGCAGCGATTTATTCATCTCCGGTTAAAGTTCCGTCCGCCCATTAAAACCATAATTTAAGTTTCAGTGTTAAAATTGCAAGTTGATGAGTAATAAAGGCGGTTAACTGGAGGTAGGTAAACTGGCCTTTAGTTGGGGAGTTTTAGATTTTGAGGAATGACTCACTAATCACCCGAAAACCTGTAGATGGTTTTTGAACATTGCCATCTTTGCCTTTGGGCTAATATGAAAAAATATTAACGTAAGTTAGTCAAAGAGGAATTATTTGTGTTTCTGGTTGTATTTATTTGCTTTAGTTCGGGTGGCGGTTCTTGGTAGCTCTATGTTATTTTTATTATTTTTTTTCACCCTGTGTTTATTTATTTATCATCGCTACCAGGTAAGTATCGTTCTAATGTCCGTATTCTCAGTGGGGGTTCTGTGTCGGGCAAAAATGGCAATATTCAAGAAAATTCTTAGTCTTGGCGATTTGCTCTCTACGACTAACTTGCAAATTGAAACAGTAGACTTACATGTATCATGATAACACTAAGTTCATCTGGTAAAGGGTGGATTTCTTCATATCATTGATTATTTATGGCCATGGAGTCGAGGGTTTGAGATTGATTTGAAGTATAACTTCTCAAATTACTTTTTATTATATATATATATATATATATATATATATATATATATATATATATATATATATATATATATATATATATATAATTCATATATTCCAGCATTATAACAATTGAATATTAATTATTTTTTTAATTTGGAAAAATACTAGTAATTATTAGAAAAAAGTTCCGAAAATTGAGGATATATCTATAATAAAGTATAAAATGGTTATACAACTGAGCCTTGTTGTCGAGGCATTTGAGTTTTGGCCGTTAAAAAATCCTCGTTTCGTAATTTGTCATTCTTCATTTCTCTGCTGGGTCCGTTTGAAACTTAATGTTCCTACTCGGGCCCATTTATTTTACAAACTCATATCTCTTCAACTCGGTATCAAACTCCGTCTGAAGAACTCCATTAATCCATATATATCTAACTGTCCTATCTTTATTAAAAAAAAAGGAAATAGAAGCTACTGCTATCATAAATTCCTATATTATACTCATAACCTCTCTCCGGCTGTTGTACATTTTAACCACTAGACAATATTTGGAGCATATCGCTATAGAAGGAGCGGAAATAATAATCATTTTACAACACATTCTACAAGACAAGCTAAGACGCCATTTTTTAAACTTTTAGGCATGATCCAAATGCCCCCCGGAATGATGTACGGAGCTGCGCCCATGTTTCCCGGTCCGATGATCATGCAGCCTCGCTTCAGATGATCTTCAGTGATGATCCTCTACCATCCGCAAGTTTAAATTTAAGTGGCACTATTTAATAAGTTATAGTTTTAAGTACGATTCCCAAATTCAATTTTTCGAATTTCCCTGGTTGTGGTCTTTTCCAGTTCAGTGTGATGAGATCTTGTCATTTTGAAAATTGCACTGTTGCAAAAAAATTTTACTTATTTTCGTTTAATCTAAAATAGTTTCTTTTTTGTTAACTATACTTGCGCGCGATTGTAAAAGGATCACGAGTGACAATTCAAAAAATTACCCTATTTTTTTAATTTTTCAAACTTTAATGCTTTATAAAGACTCGCAACAATAACATTAGACAATTATTACGATTATTAACATGAAGTCATAAGTGCACGTTCTTAGTGATGATAGTTCTACAAAAACTGATTTATTTTTTTTGTTTTTGACAGGTTTGCGAACTGTCAAACCAAGCGACGCTCGGTATGTAGTTTTTATTTTATTTTTTGTTCTTCCAAGTGATCTGGCATACACCATAAGGTTGGTCAAATTTTATTATTTTCCTAGAATTAAGAGTCATGATTTGAAATAATTCAGGGAGCACGATCATTACTTTGGTAGAGTTTGGGTTTTAACGCGTGAATTATTCATATTGCTTTTGTTTCTGTGGCTTTTAATTCGCCTTTTCAGGTATCAGTCATCAGATTTTCCGGTGCACTAAAGGAAAATATTAATCTATATATCGATGTTGGAGGACTCGTAAAATTTTCGTCGCTTTTTGTCAAAAAATTACTTTCTCTTCCATCGCCTTTTCAAACTTCGGAGTCTACTGGGACATTATTTAAGATTGCAAGTTAACAAATGTTTAATAAGGCACATATATTGACACTATCAGTTATTCCGATTTGCTTTCCTTCTGAATTGATTTCTCCTGGATTGCAATGGAAATTATAATCTCGTGAGGCCCAACATGTTATGATTAGTAATTAATAGTAAAATTAGGGAGATGATGGCCAGGAACAAAACTCGCATAAACTGAGGATTAGCAATAGGCACCAAGTACATTTTTGTATTGTAGAATCTGCAGAGAAAAATCAATATTCCACATATACTACCATATCGCAAACTAACTTATTAGTAAGTACAAAAGTTTTAATTCCTACAGGGTTTAGTTCCCCAGGGTATTACTGGCGTGGCCCTTAGGGGCGAGTGAAAGACAAGATCATTTCATCGGCACATACGTTATTAGACCTTACTTGAGCATGACAACCATGTCCCAATACTCTTTTAAAAATAGCTAAAAGTCTTTATATTTTACATTTTTCAACATCATCAACTTTTAATGCTAAAAAATCGGGTTCTTGTCTCATCACTTTTAAAAATGGCAACTACATATTTTCTGGACCAATGCATCCTAATTTTTGGTACTATGAAAATGCTAATAAATTTCTTTCAAGAGCGCAACAACAAATAAATTTCTTGTTTTTTTTTAAAGAATTTTAATACTTGAAACTAGAAACAAAAGCAGTTACTAATTATCTTTTGTTATATGTATGTATATGACACAAGACCCAAGGGATCAAAGAAAAAAAGAATCGTTAGAAATATTACAATGCATGACAGGCAGGCGGGCATCAACAGACCATACCAAATCGAACATAAGCATTTAATATTCAAAGTGCACATCGAGATCGAATACAGAAAAGTATTAGTTGTTTCGCTACAAAATTTATTGTCTTACTGAATATTCAAATCTTAAGATGCACCACTATGTCTACCACTTTTTTAATACTTGTTTCAAAGGATTGTATACGCCGTACTTTCTTTTTATTCCTATACATCCACATAGTGAATTGCTCGGTAAAATAAATTTAAATCTTCTTGCATTTAAAGGTCACAGAAACAAGTTAAATTGGCAATTTAATTATGTTTCCTTTTTGTATTTGCTGAAAAGTATTCACGTTTTATCGTACTTCATGGTTTTTTTGGATGTGCGTTTAGGGATGTAGATGATAATAAATAAGATAGAACAGTGGCAGCAGCATTATGGACATTGTGATTAAGTAAATTACGGTAAAAATTTTCTACCTTATAAACAACTTTGTGAAGATACAGATGGCGTCTCCACTGCAATCAATAAAGACACGGTCTGTGCTAAACGATTTAAAAGATTAAAATAATTTTGCTTTTATAGTGCCTACGATTGAAGGTCCATTGGTATTGCAAACATTTTTATATTCGCAGTTTCCTAAGTTTCAATAAATTTGTGTTTATAGGGTGTCCCAGAAAAACATAATAAAAAGGATTATTTTCACCAATTACTCAAGTGAATACAGGGCGATTTAGCTTAATTAAAGTAAATTTGAAAAAGAAAGTAAAAATAATTAATTGGTGTATTACACCTAAAAGATATATATGGTAAGTACGTTTTGTCCATACTTCTGGCACACGGCAAACATCGAAATGTGTGCTGGATATATAGGAAAATTAAAAATATAAATATAAAACTTTTAAAATAACAAGAAATTAAATTGTTTAGTACTGTAACTAAAAGATTCTACCAAACTTCGGGTGTTGATTTTACATTTAAAAAAAGTTCGAGTAAATATAGGTGATTTGTTGTCCAAAATACTCAGTGCAAGTGATAAATTATACACATACTTTAATTTTAGCAATGGCGACAAATGTGGAACGCCACTGCTCTTTTTTACAATAATACTTATTTTGTATTCTTAATTGCTTAATATGTCATAAAAATAGTATATTGCCCTATACAAACTCGCGTGAAACCTGTAATTAGTTAACAATGCCATGTTTATTTGATTTTTTATCAATGCGCAAAGTTTGATAGAGGATTATGTTTGCGTCCTAAATATCAGGAATAATATTAACGTTTCGGTTGGTAATTAAAGCCTAAAACCACATAACGCAATTAGATTTATTTGAAATGTTTTTTTTTTAAACTTTAACAAAATTTTACAGAATGAAGACTTGTCCAAATGGTGTTTTTCACTGTTCTGTCGAAGCGGTTATGTCCCAACATTAAAACATCCAAGTTAACAACGGGATTCACATAATATTCAGTCTGAACGTTTCTGGAGAGGAAAATGCCTTTTGAGATACAAAATTTCCTTTGGAAACATTCTGGTAGTTCCAATTAATTATATTCAGATATTTTATTAAAAACTGACAATGCTCTTCTAAATTGTTCCTTCTTTTATCCATTTAGTACTCATAAATTTAATGGCACAAAATTTGTTATCTGAGTTACTTAAAAAATATGTTTCGGTTTATGTAAAATTTTACGGTTACCAAAATGTCTAAGGGACAAGTAACTGATGATATTTATATGTGGGGTAATTTAAAAATGTTTTGATCCCTACTCCAAACTGTTCCCTAATCAGCAAGTTACTTTCGTATAAGTACCACATCATACTATACAACCTTAAGTATCATTTGAAAATTGATTTTGGTATATTATTATATCCAAACGTTGTTCATTGAAACTTTTCGGACATCCCTCATGTGTTCATGGTTGTAGTGAAATTTGAGGTGTTGAGGCGAGGAAGCAAATATTTTCCATAACTACTAAATAATGTTTTTAATATTAACCTCTGTAACGCCATATCATGACAATTATCAGATGGGTAAATATGTGAATCCCTACCCAGGTTTGTATAATTAATTTGTTATAAACAGGTAAGCTTTAAAACCGTCTGACTGCAATTTGGTCTGTTGCTTAAAGTCACTTTAATAAACGATTGTGTTCCACTAAAAATAACAAAAACCAATATAATTATATTGTCCATTCATTACGAGTTACTAGTAAGAAACTAGGTGTTGTTATTCCAATTGGAAGTAGTAATTTTTATCTCCGACGAAGGTAGGTTTCTTTATAAAGTTACGATATACACGGTTAGTAACGAGTTAGTTCATAATTCAAATATATTACAAACCTGAGACCGCCCATGCAATCCTTTTGAAATTAAGGTAAATCTTTTGAATTTCAACCGAGGTGTATGGTATTTTTAAGGCAAATTTTTTACTTGAGAAGTACTATCTGACTTACCAGGTTGACTTGTATATACCTTTATTTGACTTCACATTGTGACGTTCATTTGCACCGTTGTTTCTTTAGGCTCCGTCTGTCCAAAAGTTGAAAAAATAAGATAAAATAATTCGCGTATAAAAACAGTGAAGTCACATTTTTTCGTTAAAATAAATTGATGAGTTCATAAGAGAGTGACGTTTGGTAGCAGCTACGTCATATTTTATACGGGAATTTTTAAGGTTCTACTTAACTTCCATTTAAGGAGAACTGGTGCGTATGGCACTTAATATACTAAAATTAGCTCGCCTGAGAAATTTTAAAGTGGCGAACTTCACGTTTCTCTCATCCACTCTCCTCAGCTACCACTGGCAAATATTTCGTGTACATAAAACATAATATAAAAGCGAAGAAAAAACTCACTGTAGCCATAGTGAAATTTAAATTTGTATTGTCTGAAAAATTTGGTCTTCGTATTGATGAGGTCTATAGATAGAAAATTACTGAAATAATTTAATATTGCTACTTATTAGGTAAAAAACACTAAAAGTATATCGTCAAATGAATAAATAACATTTTTCCTCAATGTGAAAAATTTGCCTTCGTTGTACACAGGGGCTGGTAGATAAATACTAAAAGGACAGCAGGCGATACCCGTCACAGCCTTATCGCTGTTGGATTGGGGCTACCCCCTGTATTTCGTTACTTTGCGATACTCTAGTTAGAACTACTAGCACTCCCTTAAAAATATGACATTTCACCCAACTTTCTCTCTGTCTAGTCTTAAGAAGCACGCGTCAACCATAATACTATTCCATACGATGTGAACACTACTTACTTCATGACTGTCATTCGCCTCTCATGAAACGCCGTTATCGTGAAGTTAACTTAATACAGGTGATTCTCGTCACAGCTTAGCTGTTGGGTCCTCAGTCCCCTGCTACTGACTTGGCTTGACCTCACAGGCGATTGTGATTGGTTGGTTGCAAATTCCAGCAATGACAATCACAGGCTTCGAAGGCCTGTTGGCAGGGGAGTCACCAGGTCTAATCCGAATGTATTTAATTTATTTATTAGTTGTGTATTAAGAAAGGCTTCGTATTTATGAGAAATGTTGTCTTCGCGTAGGGCTTTGTGGGGGTGTTATTAGATTTGGATTGGTGTCGAGTGACTTCCCACCCCTGTAAAACACTGCTATTGATGTATTTATTTCTGTTTAAAGGTAGATTTAAAATGATAAGTGTAATGTGAATTTTTTTGGGTTAATATAATTGTTTAATGAAACAAAGGAGTATTTTTAACTCAGCCATACCTATACAAAGCTAGATCGACTTTCGGAAGTCATTCATGTGGCTATAAGAGAAAACCCTTTAAACATTTTCGAAGTTTTCCTGAATATTTCCATAGCCTGAAACGAGGGATTTGTGAACCGGCGACCCAAGACAGGGTCGTTAATTTTGGACTGTTTCGAAAAAAACGCATATTTCTGAAATACATAGAAAAAAATAATACAGGTGTTACAGGCTCAAGGTCCGAGTAAATAATAAATTATATTATATATATCCTATATAAAATAACTAAGTAAAACGAGTACATCCGTATTTACTTAATATAAAAATAGGAGAAGCATATGGAATTTACTAACTTCAATCAACAAAACGTTTAAGCCTGCTTTAAACCATCTTACGTCTGTCTTACAAATAAAACACTTGCCTATATTACAGCAGTTTCGTGTTTCTCTTGCACATCTCCTTAGTCACATAATTATATCTATTATAAAATTCGCTCTTATACTTAAAAATAACATGATCGACGACAGTGGGACTAGATAAATACTCGGCACATTCAGGAAATATCACATGGTCACAGGACTGCTTGTAATGGTTTAATTGCCCATCCTTAAAAGGCAAAAAGTACTCATTGGTTACACCGGGCCTTAGTAAATGAAGCGCATAATGGTTAAATACTGTTAGGGCATTTCTTGTCGATATAAAGCTCTTCCCGTTTTCTCCTTTTCCGCTTGGTACTGAATTCCTTTTAAATTCTCCAAGGAAGAAAGGCTTGCTGCTACGGTTCTTACTCCGTTCAAAGAAATAAACGTTTTGTATAATTAAGGACGTGTAGTAGTTATCTAAGCCCTCGACCAAATTCCGCCAATATTTCACCTTTTTCGGCACGATAAATTCGTCCACGTCTAAAGGAATAATAAACCTGGAGTCGAGATTCTGGTAAAAACACTTGTTGTAAGAGACCACTTCGTAGCGACGCCTCTGCCAGGTGCTTTGGAAAAAAGAGTTTGCAGAGCAATTTTGGCAGATACCTTCAACTGGTTTAAAATCTTCTATGTGGAACATTGTGGGGAATTGCCTTTTGTACCTGAAAATTAAATTCAAATATTAATGTGAGTGTGATGTATTTCGGTTCTATTTTTAAAAATTTATGCCAATTGCCGGTTAAATAACTTTTCTTCACAGTTTTAGCCATGAAATATGAAATATGCTTCACCTACTCGTTACTATGTGGATAAAACTCAGTTGGTCTGTCTGGCAGGTTATGCAAAAAAAATTTCGTGAGAATTACTTGTGCTGAATGGTCGAGGGAAAACGTTCGATATTTTTCACCAAAGATCGCCTTATTACTTATCTTCTCACCAATTTAGCACCCTCCTCGTCTTCTTAGTAACTCGTTGAAGAAATATGTGAAAGAACTGAGCCCCTAATACCCTGCACATTTCGATCCACTGCACCAAATGTAGCGAGATATCTTTTTTGAAATTTAATGGCTTCACACATAACGTGAAATTGGTTTGTCTAGTTCCTTCGTTTTTTAAAATTTGGTGGAAGTCCTTTGCTGATATGTGACAAGGTCGTAGTGAAAATGTCACTGCAACTGGAATTATGTTATTCTCGAGTTCTGGCAATCTGTAGAAGAAAATTATGTTGTTGAAATTTAGAAGTAGATATACGGGGCGTTCGTAAAATGACCGTACGACAGTGGATCCGAAGTTCCTCAACGAAAAACGAGGCAAACTTATTTGTGTATAGTTATTTAGCCACTACAGAGAGCCAAAGTTCTCAAAGCCCCATTCGGGAATTCAAAACTCTCGATTAATGCTGTTGATTATATTAAAAGGGCAACGGCGACGCTTTACAATACACTAATTGGTACCAAGTCGCTAATCTAGATTCCTAGAACGATCGCAAAGAACTGGTGATCCGGAACCGGCTCACTCTATCACATTGACTGTCTCTTCCCCTTTTTTTTCGGGCATCAGTCCTTTCCAAGCAATTCTTTCTAATCTCCCCCCCTGGTCCCGTTCCACCCGACCCGGTCGTATCTCGCGCGCTGGGTCTGTTCTTTATCCGAACCTAAGCAAGGTACCCAAATCAGCCAGCCGCCCATAAACTCATATTCAGCTGGTTGTTGAAAATTCATCGCCGACCCTTAACGAACCAAAAGGTCCCTTTATCTTAACTATTTATTGTAAGTACGTTAAGGCGCCGACATGTATCAATTTGAGAACTTTGGTGCCCTGTGGCGGCGACATGAGGCAAAATTTGATCTAAGTAAGGTTGCCTAGAACGCCTTATTTTTGGTTAAGGAATTTTGGATCAAGCGTTGTACAGTCATTTGACTGACCCTGTACGTACACCTGTAATAATAATATCAATTTACACACAAATATTCTTATGTGACATACAAACCATTTATCACCGCTATAACAGTACCTAAGTGTAGGTACCCAACGAGTGTAAGAGCCATCAGCAATAAAGAAAAAGCCGGACAAATAAATACTTACTTGCAAGACAACAAGTTTGGGTTGTAGTAGGTATTGTTGTCATTCGTGTCCCATTTATCGTACCAGATGGCTGCAACGGTAGATTTAATAATTCGAACGTGACCGTCATTCATTAGGATTTGACAGTAAATTACTTCCGTCCAACTACCTGAAAACCAGAAAATTAATTAAATTAAATGAGGAAAAAGTTGCATTTCGGATAATGATTTTCTTTTATGCTTTTGCGAATAACAACGTGGGAAACCAATCCATTATTGTCTTCTTTCTATAGTCATTATGCACCACTTCGTTAAGATCTACCCATCCCTATTGATTATTTCATAGTCCTCCCAACATACGAGTCTTACCAGTTTAACTTCAAGTCTGCATCACCAACTTTCCATTTCGATTTAACGAATGATCATTGTTATTCCGTGATGATATATTGTTACGTCCAAGTTTTATCTCGTACGAGTATAGGGTACCACTCTCTAGTATTACCCGCGGTATCAACTATACGATGGAAAAAGTTATTACCTTGCTGCCTTTGCGGTTGCAGAAACCTGAATTTCGTAAAAAATTGGAACGCACTTCCAGTAGTCTGGAGAACATTGTTGCTACATGATTTTAGATAATTTTGAAACAACTTTTGAGACTTTGGAAAACTGAATTTCTCGACGACTGAAAAGACTCTTTTAGATATCGAAGAAGGACTTTCGATACTGCATTCGACAAAGCTCATTTCAGGTCAAACCATCACAGTAAATACTTCTTCAGGATGTTGACTTGGTTAGGAGAGGTTCCCAGTTACTCTTCAGCAGAAATCAACTATGTACAAAGTTCCCCTTATTCAATTATGCACTTTAAAAGGCAAAGAAGACTTTGTCATCCAAGCAAAAAAATCTTTTATCGGACCAATATATAGCTGATTCTCTGATATTAACTATTCATTTATATAACTATTCAATCTTAAAAATCACATTTCCTGAATGTCCCCATCGACTTCAATGAAACATTGAATTTTTAGTTCAAAACTTTGCGTTACTCGGTGCAGCAAATCTCCATCTGGATCTTGGTCCACGACAGAAAAACGCACGAATTTTGTTAAGATTTGAATTAATTATCACAATGGGCAGTTCCGTAACGATAATTTTAAAAATTTTTAACTCAGCTTGTTCATCATTGGCGTGAATAGTCTCGCAAGCTATTTACTGAAAAGTCCGCAGTCAAAAAGTCGTCGTTTAGTGTGGTTTAACAACAATTCTGGAGCTAGAACTGTTGTTAAACCACTGCCAGAATAGATTAAGATTTACTTCATTGGGTGATGCAAAATTTTGAACTTAAAATTCAAAATTGCCCTGGAGTTGATGGATGGTATTTAGGAGACACGATTTTTAAAATTTGATTAGTTATCTAAATTAATAATAAATTACAAAGAATTAGCGATATATTGGTCCAACAAAATGTGTTTTTTAATTTGATTAAGAACTTTTTATTTAACTTTCAAACTGCATAGTCTGACACGGGGAACCCAGCATAAGGGCTAATTCAGGTTAGTTCTGGTTGATGATGCGGGAAAGGATTCCCCACACGACTTCCTGGGAATGTGAAGTAGGTGATCGTGAAATATTGTAAAACCGATTTTAAAGTCGTGTTTGAACATGCGTCTTAACCAGCAACTTTACCATTTTTTTTCATGGCGAAATGTCTAATATTTCTCACTGCTCTTCGTCCTGGTTTTGGCTTAATTTAAACATTATTTTATAAATCCTCTAACGCAATCTGGTCTGAACCGGCAACTGCGAGGTTCACAATCATTTTACGAGATTGAAATGTAAGTTATTTGATAATTAACCCATCAAAAAAGGTAATGATTTCGAAACAATGACAAATTGCTATCTTCGTTGACTTTTTCAGGTATTATAACGATAATAACTTCAACTACAATTACGTGGCAAATTGAGGGACATCAGTAGAATTTTTCCATCATGAAATAACGGGTAACAAGATACAATTTGTATCCCAATTAAGGCATTCTCAGTTTGTAATTTCGAGACCATCACTTTTTTGTTACCTATACGAGTTCTGTTTTAATTTAATAAGTGGGATTAATTCGCTAATGTATTCAGCATTTATGGCCTGGTTCTGCATGCTCAAAATTTTTTCAGATGGGTATCGCTTAACGTTTTCTTTTACATACACAGGTGTTTATACGTATGCAAAGCGTGGTGGAAGCAAAATATCGGTTTTTACAGTATTTTAACATTTGCATAAGAAATACTGAGCAAAAACCATTTGGTCCCTGCCCGCCATATCAGAATATATTATGATTTCGGAGCAATGCAAAAAGAATGTCCCTCGACTTCCGTTTGTGGAGAAACTTTGAATCATCGCGGATTTCATGATGGGAAGAAAACTTATACTTTCCATGCAGTTTGTATCAGCCGCGTTTTCTTTAAAGTCAAACCTGGAAAGTTTCGAGTCGATCTCCTCCAGATTGTGAGGGACCCGACTCATTTGTACCATTTCGTACTTTGACACCTTCTTCACATTTCAGATCGGGAAGGTCGATGTTACCAGACCTACTCTGCTAATTCTATAAGATCTGAGACCTCCCCTTGTCTCGTCAATAAGTTTTCCAAATTCCCCGCAATATAACTCAAATGTAGCTAGTTTGAGGCGGGCACCAAGGAATAATCTCGAGAGAAGGTGTCAACAGTTTGCTACCACCGAATTACATAGAGGGAGCCTTTGGGTTTTTTCACTAGAGCTGACGAATGTTAAGCGAAAAAAAAGGAAGAATCCCGAGTCGTGGTGTGAAATTCAGGTGATTTTGAAAAAAATACCATTAGGTTGGCGAACCGACATAATAGTGAGTTCACTAATCAAAAACGAATTTAATGAAGAAGATTTCATTACCCTGGGGCACGTCTTCGTGACAACCATGAATCAAAGAGAATACCGCAAGCTATCCCTGAGAAAGGAACATAAATAAAAATGAACCAGTGGGGGGTTAAAACGCGATCTTCAATAATTGAAAATAGGCCTAACACATAATAAGTCTTGAATAATAAAAGGCCTCAAGTCAAGATCAATTCCCAGCGATAGAGTCTTTATAAATGCAAAGAATTCTTTTCTATTTGCGAATAAATGAATGCCAAGTTGCGCATAAAAGGTAATTTACGGTCAACCAAGTTTGCTAGCGGAACAATAAAAAGATTTTAGGTTCTATCAGATCAGATTAGATCAAGATGATGGTGCATGTTGATGCCAATCTGAAATCGTTTTAGACGAACCGATCAGTTTCGAATAGCTTACCCAAATGTCCGTCGACAGGACAAATTGTATTAGATCCTGCTAATCGCTGAATTTGAAATTATCTGAAATCACTCGATAGGCGATTCGCATGTTCGACTCACTTTAAACGATCGATCGCTCACAATTCGAGTTGCGTTTTCGACTTTTCGAAAAACTGCCCGGAAATCTACTTTTGAGGCCTCCCGACCGACCCAAACATTTTTGCTGCGCAATATAGTAGAGGCAGGTTTCAATGATGAATTTGGCAGGATGAACATCACCCAAGTTTGTCTGAGATCTTACTCTTCCCATAGTTGATCGCTCGTTTTTTGATTGCAGTCGATCGAAATCTAATTGCTGAAACGCTATAGAGTGTTCAGAAGCAGAAGATCAAACTTCCAGGGATTGTTCAGTGCAAGAATATAAAACGTCTGAATGTAAGAACCCGTGTCCAGAAATGTGTACTTAAGGCGGTACGGCTTTATGATTCTTTAAGACAGTTGTGTGCAGACACGTATTTTACCGAGTTTTAGTATGTTTTAGTTTAATTTGTTTGTATAAAATAACGCTACAGGAATTGTTCAAAATTTCGTTAGTTTGGTAAATTTGAAAAAGTTCACAAAGTGATCGGTCTTTGTGGAAAACCACACCAATCGACAACTGGTAGATATATCTACAGGGTGTTCACGAGAAAAATCTCACCCGCCTCTAACTTTTTAATATATTTAAATAGAAAAAGAAACATTAACAAAAAGTGCTTTAAAGTTCATGTAGTTCTCCAAGATTGTCAACAGTTTTATATAGGATGTTTAATAAACGTGTGATAACTCAATATTTCGTTTTTTGAACAATTAAACATTTTTTTTTACATATTTAAATTCTGAGTTTTATTACGCATTCAACGATATACTATATAGGTCATACCTCAAGTCTTGTTATTATTATTCTCATAATTATAATGAAAAGAAAAGTGACAAATACAATAAATCACATCAATCGAAGTGATATGATAACAAAATGCCTACAAAATTTGGAAAAAAGATATCGATTGTGTGTTGAACAAGGTGGAAAGAACATTGAACAATGCCTGTCAAATATTAACAAAAACACAGCTTTAAGTTTATTCTGCATTATTGTCATTTTATTCAATTTAATTTAATTTCAATTCAAATTATTAATATTACTTATACTTCTATTAGGCTGAAAAGTAGATATTGGGTTTAGAAAATAACAACATTAAAAAATACCTTTTGAAGCATTTATTTCGTATTTTAAATAAATTGACATTCGGCACATTTTTTCTCCAGTATATAGCATTTTTCATAGAAAATATTGATTATAAAGGCAATAAACTATTCAATTTAATTTTAGGACAATTCATAACAATGACAAATCAAACGACTACTACTGACCAAATTAGCCATATTGTTTTCAAACCTGACTAAGATATATTTGTGAAATACCGCTATCGCACTATGTTGCGCAGGAGCAAATTTTGGTAAGTATTTCAAAAATTATAAGATTTAAGGTATATACATCATTGAATTCGTAATAAAACGCAAAAACTAAATATGTAAAAAAAAGTAATGGTTAATTGACCAAAAAATGTAATGTTGAGTTGGCACACGTTTATTAAACATCCTGTATAAAACTGCCGACAATCTTGAAAAACAACAAGAACTTTCAATTATTTTTTGAGAGAATTTTTTCCCCGTTTCAATACATTAAAAAGTTAGCGGGAAGGGTGTACTTTTCTCGTGGGTACCGTGTACATCTGGCATATGAAGAAACAAATAGCAACGCAGAAGTTGCTGCACAGCAGTTCGGACAACATTGCAGCGACAGAGGTGGTTCAGTCCCATAGCCCCCTAGCCCACCCGATCTAACACCTTTAGATTTATTTCTGCGAGGACATGTAAAGTCTCTGATTTATGAAACGCCAGTGGAACCAGTGCAGGATCTGATTGCGTCTGAAGTCGTTCAAAACAATTATTAAATTTTTACCCAAGTCTGCATAAACGATGTACGCAGTTTAAACAGGTGCAACCGAGTCCAAGGATGACATTTTGAGCAACTGCTGTAATGTTTTTTTTTTCAATATAAATTCAATACAAATCAGAATAAATTTAAATGAAACTTGCTAAAACTCGAAAAAAAGTTTTTGCGCATAACTGTCTTAAAGCATCATAAGGCCGTAGCGCTTTAGGAAAACATTTGCGCACACGGGTTCTTCTACGTGGATATCCTCTTTTCTTACATTGAACAATCCCTGGAACTTGACCTCATGGTTGTGTGAACGCCCAGTATAATGAAACGGCCATAAATTAACTTCGCCTCCTATGTTTGAGTGAAATACACCAATCTGATCAGCAGAATCAGATAATAAATGAAAATTGAACTCCCGTCCATTTCCCAATTGCACAATAAATACTTCCATTTAGATCTTTAACTATCAAAGAAATGTACCAGGTATATCGATGCTTATCGATCCCAATTTGCATGTAAAGCCTTCTAATGGAATATGAATTACAAATCGAACGCTATAAGCAAAATCATCAATTCCTGCCAATTTTGCTCGACGTTTTCCTCCATTTTATCTAGATCACGACGTACTTTAATAACCGACCGTGTCGTCGATTGATCCACAAAGAATTAACTATAATTTCGTTAATAGCTCCCCTCGCAAAGATGGGTTTGTCAATCACATCACGTAATCACATATCCCCTCTATAAAATTTTAATACGGTTCTGAATTCGAGAAGTTCAGTTAAGGCAATAAATTTAAACTTTGCAGGTATAAACATGCATCATTAAACAGTTTATCTATTAACATGCTTAAGAGGAAGGCTCAGTGATACCAATTTGCATCACTATCGTGCCAGCTCAAAGAATTAACATTTTTATGTCAATAATATCTGTATTAATATTCATAGAAAAATTATGATATTTGGAACGTTGTTCATTAGTGTAATTGGATTAAAGATTAATAGTGGGATAAGACAGCGAGCAGCAGAAACATTTTTTCCACTTGGAACGTGCGATTAAATTTAATTTAATCAATTATGTTGATTCATGTGTCACAATAAAAATTTCACATTTTAGTTCTTGTTGTAGAATGCGCCTTTTTATAACTCATATAATTTTTATCTCGTTGCTTTTAATCCTTCGGGTTCCAGGCATCTAGAACAACTTCAAAGTAGACATTTTCATTAAAGTGTTCTAAATTCCATAATATTATGTATACTGGGTAGGATTTGCAAGGAGACGGTGAAACGCTCTTATTTTGTTTGCCTTCATCATAAAGCTGACTTCTCATGGGCCTTCTGCTAATGAACTAGTTAATGAGTGTCAATAATGATTCCTGCTATCTTGAAAAAAAAAAAGAATTGAAATCTGCTGTTTTCCCTGCTTTAAGACTTTGCCTTGTGGTTCTTGAATGAAATTCCATGTGGTCGAGAGAGCAAAATTTCACTTTTTTACGCAGAGAGTGTCGTCAGGAAAAAAAACGTTTGTAGTTGTTTCTGAGTTCTCTATGGCAAATTTGCAAATTCTCACCCGCTCCATTTTGGATTTTGAAATTTCCAAATAGCTTGCGAGTGTTTCATGAAGTACTCAGAAAGTGTCTGCACTTAACAGATGCCGCATTTCTTACGGTAACTCCACATAAGAGAACCCCATACATACAGAACCAATTTGAGACACAATTTACATGCTTCACTATGGTGAAAAAGTTCGTTACTTGGTACTTATTTGTCACATTATTTACTAATAAATCATTGTCATTTTTTATCGATCCTTTTATACAGGGTGAGTCGGGAGGATCGTGCCAAACTTCAGGAACGTGTTGTACATGAAAAATAAATGTAAAAAAACTCAAATGTTGTTATCCGATTTTCGTTTGTTTACAAGTTGTAGCGTAAATAAAATTAAAACATAAAATTTTAAAAAATTATAAATTTCATAAGAAATTCCATAAATGTACGTTTGGATATCATAAGTAAATGTTGAAAAATATTGCCATTAACTTCTAAACATTTTCGGCTTCGTCTATGAAGAGCATTCGTTGCGCTCCTGACTGTTTCCTGTCATTCTTTAATGGCAGCTGCAGCATTTCCAATGCGTCGAATTAGTCCGCTTTTACTCTGTACACTTCAGTTTTAAACCAACCCCACAAACAATAGTCTAGTGGTGTGAGGTCTGGAGACCTTGGAGGCCAACTAATAGGGCTACCACGACCAATCCAACGTTTCTTATGAAATTTATAAATTTTTTAAATTTTATGTTTTAATTTCATTTACACTATAACTTGTAAACAAACGAAAATCGGATAACAACATTTGAGTTTTTTTCCATTTATTTTTCATGTACTCCTGAAGTTTGGCACGATCCTCCCGACTCTCCCTGTATATTAGTTATTGACTGCGTTCGTTAACCATAAAAGCATGTGCGGGGTGTTATTTAAGTACGTAGTCAAACTTCAAGGGGTAATGCCTTGGGTGATTCTGCGACGGAAAGTTCATATAAACATAGATTTGGTAATGCTTTATTTTCAAGATACAGGGTATGAAACCTAAAAAAAATCGGTTTTTCGTAACAATCTTGATGATCTTTTAGCTGATTTTATTGGAATTTGGCATTTACTTATTGTTAAATTTTTTTTTACTAAAAAGAATATTTACCACTTGTTTAAGTGTTGTTTTAATCAGCAATTTTTCTTAAATTTCCAGCATTGCCCCTGTGCATGTCAGTAGTAAAATGAGGCAAATGATTTCTACACGAAAAGATCCCTTTGTACCACATTGAAAAACCGTCACCAACTTCCAACGTCACATTAATTCGTGTTTTCTTGTTATTTCGATTTTTTTTATATGTAAGAGTTAAAAAAATTTTTTCGAAACCCTGTATCTTGAAGACGAAACGTTACCGGATAACGCTTGTACGAACTTTCCGTCTTAGGGCCACCTCTTGAATTTCGGTCATGCACTCAAATACCACCCTGTATGTTGAAGTAATAATATAAAACTGCAGTGATTGGACTGCCAATTATTTTTTTTGTTCGGAGCAACCCAGTTCGTGCTACTCAAACGACATTTTAACGATTCACCACACGAGACCTCTTTACATTAACTTAACGCCTTAAAAAACGTTTCTTTCTTACCTTTAATCACGGCAACGGCCCGTAAGTACTGAAAGGGTTCGAGCCTCTTATCCAGAGCGATCAACGAAGTCAAATACACTTGAGAACCCTCGACTTTGCTCCACACACCTGAGGGACTTTCCTCGATGATTATTTGCACTTGAGTATTCCCAAATCCTTCACGGCAAAATATTTCTTCACCTTCGAGCTCGATCTGTTTCTTCAGGGAATAAGCCACGATCCTCTTCACTGTAACTGAAGATCCTTGACCCGCCGTCACTTTTTCTTCGCCCTTCAATTCTAAAGGGTCGGTGATGTTGTAGTAGAACAGGAAAACCGTGATGACGAGTAAGATTGAAGCCCAATGGATTTGTAGGGTCATATCATTTTTAATTCGGTCCTGGTGGAAAGACTGATCGAAGACGAAATATTTGTGATATTCAAAAATTGAAAAGTAGCAGCGCGTAAAATCGCGCCGGTGAAATAACACGGTTGGCCGAGCGCTAAAACAGTTGAATCCAAAATGACGGCGCGCAAACGAAGAGAACATCGGAATGATTCACTTGTCTTCCTAGCCTACTTAGGCTGAATGGGCACTAGCTGTTGTTTTTCTCTTTTTCAATTCTCACGGCACACTGTGACTCGAGAGTGTCTTATTGTTGGTTTTGTCACGATTAGAACACTTTGCGATCTAGCGTTCGTTACGGCCGATGATTTTACGCCGCGAGGTTTTAATTTACACGAGCCATTGCGGACACTATCATAGATCAAACAACGCGAGACCATGTAGATATGATTATGACTTGAAATTGCCTTTGAGACAGTCATGGCTAACATTATTGAGATGCATGATTTGTGCCTTTAAGTTTATGGGCGGCGGGCCAGTTGGACATCGGATGCGATTTCCGATAATTGTAATCTACACAGTCACTCAAAAAAGTGTTCGTGTAGGCGCAAAAAAATTCGATAAACCGTAATTTTCGACTGATTTTAATCGAATTTTGTGCAATGAAAATTGAAACCTGAACTCAACTTACGTGTTCGAGCAACTTTCGAAAATTTCATTTTTAGTGGTTTGCACGGTCAAAAAAAACTTCGTTTCGAAAACCTCCTGTGCGATGGAAATTTTTTAACGTGGTTTTAGTAATTTTGTGGGGGGGATGATTCTACATGTGTCCTGAAAATTTCGACAAAGTCGAGCCGCAAATAAGGGAGTCGCCACCTTTTAAAAGCGTCAAAAACGTCTAAATTTCGTCATTTTGCGCGAAAACCATGCCTTTTTGGCGATTTTGAAATGCTGCACGGGACTAAATATTTCAAAAATTATAAGATTTGAGGTACGACACATGTACATTGTTGAATTTGTAACAAAACGTAGATTGCAAATATGTAAAAAAATAATGCTTAATTGTTCAAAAAATGGGTTAGCATACGTTCATTAAACACCCTATATAAAACTGCTAACTATCTTGAAAAAATTCATGAAGTTTTAAGTACCTTTTGTTAGAACATTTTTTTCCTTTTTCATTCTATTAAAAAGTTAGAGGGAGGAGGTGGTACTTTTCGAGTTAACACCCTTTACGTACTACATCTACTCTGATACTATAAGTCAAAATTTCACATCAGTTTTCTTTCCATCCCCTTCATTTCCTCCTGATTCAGCAGTCCTGTCCCAGTTAAATACGTAATACACAGGGTATCATTTAAGTGTGGTCAAAGTTCAAGGAGCGATTCTTTCAATGATTCTAATATGAACATAAGTCCGACAATGCTGCGTTTTCAAGTACAGAATGTCAAACTTAAAAAAAAAAATGTAAAAATCTTCATAACCTTTTAGCGAACTTTGTTGAAATTCGGCATTTTCTTATTATTAAATCTTGTTTTACTTTCAAAAATCCGTTGTTATTTAGGAGTTTTTTTTAATATGTTTGACGCCCTGTATCTTAAAAAGGAAGCATTACCGGACCCATGTTAATATAAACTTTTCATCTTAGAATCGCCCCTTGAAATTTTCATATTTCAACAACACGCTCTATACAGAATAATTTTTATTTTCAGAAAAGCCAATAGCGCCCCACTTTTTCCGAAAAAATATCTCCTAACATGGAGGCAGGCGCTTCACTGAAAAAGCTAAAAAATATTTTTTCCCAGTAAAACATATTGTCATTTATGGTGTCAAATTACGTTGAAAAACCTCTAACCTTTTTTGAAAAAAAAAAATTATATTTTCCATTTTTTAAATTACATTTGAATCCCCTGTATCTGCTACTGCGAGCCTTATTGGATGTTGATTTATATAGCAAACTAACGTTGTTTTTTTTTGGATATTCAATACGCCATTAAAGTTATGCGGGTTAAAATTGGAGCACCCTGTATGGCATTGTAATCACCCCAAAGAAGTAGAGGTCCCATTAGAGGTTTTTTATAAACCCACCAGGTATCCACTAATCCATTTCGTCGATGTACCACCTAATTATTATTACACCAATCTATGTCATATTATGTAATTATTATTAACTTGTGATGGCAATTTCCTCCCATTCTGAAACAGAATAGCCACAAAACGAACACAATAAAGCATTCCATTCCCGCGAGAGGAAATTTGATCCTAACTGCAGATCGCCAGCCAACTACCACTTACACAATATAGCGCATATCTATCTTGAGGTTATCTCACGACATTGCAAGAGAAAGGCAAATTTTTCAAAAAGATCTTCCGCATTCTGGCCTTATGTTATAACCGGTAATAACCCGGTGCAGGTATTGAATTTACACATAACTTCATATTGGGAATATTTCATCCTATGAGTGCATGTATTTTTGCGTGCGTGGTAGATTAAAACAACGAATCGCATTTAGATACATATTCGAATAAACTTAAGAAAATTTATACGGCCTTAAAGTTTAATGATAAAATTCCCGATCATCCCAGAGAATTCCGGTTCTTCCATAAAAAAAAAAAACGCTTATCCGTCGTTGATGGTACCATACCTACCTTGATAGTCAGAGTCATGGTTATAAATTTGTCACTTGGGCCATTGTACCTACCTTCTTGTAGCGGCTATGTAGACCCCACACAGAATAGCTGATGCACTTCAGTATGCACTCGCAGATGCGGGTGATCTTGGAAATTTAGATGTCATTGCTCATACAAGGAGGATGCTGTAAATCCAATTAAATTTATTTTATTATATCCTGCATCTAACCGAGAACTAGGTCATTCTGAAATCAGAAATGCAAATAGCATCGGTTTTTCTTCTCATACTAATAGTCCTTTTTACTACAGTTTGAACGGAGGTAATGACACATAACTGAGGTTGTAGGATTGCAAGGGCCAAACGGATGACAGAGTTGAGAGAAAGGAAAACAGAGTGCCAACCGCATATGAAATACGTGTCATTATCTGCCTATACAGGGTGGTCTAACGAAAACTTTCCGCCACGGTTATTTTGGATAATTGCAAAAATAGCGTAAAATCACGTGTGATGGAGCGGATTTTAAATTTATTGAAATAACCTCCACAGCGGGGGTGCAATCGGATGGGTATTTGGGACTATGGGTCGAGCGACGCCTCATTTTAAAGGTACCAAAATTCTCTTTAACGTAACACTCAATTTTTTTATTTTTGACTACCAGTTCTGAGAAAAATAACCCTCCTAATTCCTATTCAAACAATTAAGTAATTAAATGTTCAAAATTATTTTCCTCTACGTACATGCAAAAAAATAAACGTATGTCTTCGAACACTTCCAAGAGCTTCGGGGTGACTAGACAACACTCTTCAATCATTCAACCCTCTTAATTCTTCCAGGTAATCCGATTGGGTTAGATAAATTTTTGATTTTAAATGGTCGCGCAAAAAAAGTCGATGGGTGTTAAATCTGGTGACCGGAACAGCCACGCAATGGATCTTCGACGACCTATTTAGTCAGTGATTGGGGAAATTTTCATGCAGAAATTGACGTACTGCTGCTGAAAATGTGGAGATGCCCCATGCTGTGGAAACCACACTTGGTTTTCTAAAATGTCTTCATCGTTTTCGATGGTCGCCACAATCATCGGGGTAAATGTGAGTTTCCAGAAAGAAACATTAATCTGATTACTTGATCACCGAGAGTTTCACTACAAACGTTCAGCTTTTGAGTATATTGGGTGTGTTCCCCTATTAAAAGCACCGGATTGGAATCACTCTGTAATCAACAGTTATGACGATTGACCGATGCATTTATGAAAAAGGTGTGTTCGTTCGAAAAGCAATTCGAGTAAAATAAATTAGGATTAGTCACAATCAGTCAACACTTCACAAAACTGATGGCGACTATCGGGATCGTCTTCGTTGAATTTAATCTTTTAGAGGTTCTACTCGTAAACTTTCGAAGTACACCAGCAACTCGTCACAGGGACACCAGAACTTCCGATAGTTTTGCTTATACTCCAGACGTGATTTGCTTCAGTTTGGTGAACTACGGCAATTTCAGTGGTTTCATTTCTCACCGGATTTTCAGATTTCCGTTTTTAGAGTAGAATGTAGTAGAGATGAGAAGTAGCCTTCTGCTAGTACGTTTCATTGAAAATTTGTGCTTTTACGCCGGCGCAATCATTGTTCTTGAAATACAACAAGATGAATTCGAATCTTAAAAGCCGCAAAGCAAAGCTCAAAGTGAGGAACGATTACTAAATAAACTTTAAACTGCAGATTTCGTTAATTCATCGCATCTCCTGTATCTTTCAGGCGTAATTTTTCCAAAACAGATGATCGAGAATTAAATAATTGGGGAGTGCATTAAAGAAAATTTTATTATCTTCAATCCATTCATTTGAAATTCCAAAGATGATCGCACCCCTCACAAAGAGGGTTATTTCAATACATTTAAAATCCGCGCCATTACGTGTCCCCATCGAAACCAGAATCGACGTGTTTTGGCGTTTTACGGTATTTTTGCAATTATCAAAAATAACCGGAACCGTGGTGGAAAATTTCCATTGGAACACCTTGTATGTATATGTGCTATCGATGTGTACTGTTATGAACTATTAGGTGCTTAAAAGCATAACCCACATGCGAGTAAGCGGTACTTAGGTCATTAAGAATGATCATATTGGTCTACGTTGTTATAATCACTCCGATGGTGGAATAATTGCACAGGAACCGTATTTCTGGTTTTGCTGCTTGTTACAGTTTCTGGTGTAAGGCGGTTTTAAGTGCTAACTGTAAATTAAATGATGTATTTGCTACAAATTATTCTAGGGAATGGTACACTTGGAAATGTGTTCACTATACAGGGCGTCTTGAGCTAAGTGCCCATTAAAAGCATTCAGAGAACCGCGAAAGCTATGAAATTAGAACTGTTTAAATATATATATATATATATATATATATATATATATATATATATATATATATGCAATTTAAGCCCAAGATCTATTTATTGGAAATATTTTCAAAATGGCCGCATTCAAGGAAGTATTGGAAATTGGCAGCAACTTTGTTGTTTTAAATGGAATGACGATGTTTTTCTTCAGGTTTCGTGTTGAATTTCACGTCAACTCTATGTAACACACTGCACTTCATCCTTCTCAATTTGAATTTTGATAATCATCTACAGGGTGGTCTGCAAAATAAATTGAACTGGGCCAATAGAAAAATGTCGGAAAGAAATTTTCTTCAAATGAGACACCCCATATTTTATTTCATGGACTAAAGGGTCGTTTCATTCTGCATTCAGCCATATAACATTTTCCCATTTTTAAGTAAGATTTTTTTCAAATTATTTAAAGTTGAAATTTGAATTATAAAAAAAATACATATACAAACCTTGTTTGTTGCTTGGTGTTGTAATAGTTTCAACCCTACATCAAAAAATTATTTTAATAATCGTTCAAAATGTCCACCATTTGATTCCAAACATTTTTCTATCGCGAATCACGCCTTATCTCAACTCAAATAACTTAAAAAAAATTGTTTAACAATAGGAAAATGTTCTTTTCTGCATTTTTGCATTAGTCTAGTTCAATTTACGTTACAGACCACCCTATAGGTGATTATCAAAATTGAAATTAAAAACAATTTTTATTTTCGAAAGTTTACATTTTAGGTTAGTTCTATGCCCTAAAATTCAACATTTATGGTCTAAATTTCAACGTGCAATTGTAACAAAAATAAAAAAGTTATAAGCTGCGTACCAAATTATGATTTTATAGCTTTCACGGATCTCTAAATACACACAATGTATATTATTATATTTTTGAAATTTTAAACGTATTAAAAGCACTCCAAAATATACGGAAAAATCTTGTTCATACCTACATTAAAATGAAAAAACCTTCAGGGGTGCCAAGATCGATTTCACAGAGTACCACAATTATGCCGGTTTACTCGTGCAGGTTTAGCAAAATCCGTAAAAAGCGAGAAAAGCTAAAACGTGGTGGATCAATCGTTGATAAAAAAGCAAAATAAAACCTTAAACAGAAATGCGGAGATATCTCAACTTCTGAAGACAAAGAGATCCAATACCACTTGCTTTGCCTTGGGTCTCAGTGTTTAACTTCGAAAAATCTTTGCGTTAAGTGTATGTTCAATGGTTACTAAACGTTGACGCCGAGGCATTCTACCTACCGCATGGTAAACATGCCCATAAATGATGAACATCTCCATGAATGATGAATCTATAATGCCATCTCGATTTGGGCAAAATCCCACGTCCCAGACAGAGGCTCTTGGAAGCCTATAGTGCAAACATACGTCTTCGAATAAGGGGTCCCATTCAAGTGAATATATTACCAGGAAGATGTTATTAATGAACGAAATGATAGGGCTCTTCGCGCAAATCCTATAAGAAAATATCATGATGTTTGTTTAGCGAATAAAAATTATTTATACAGGGTGTCCATTTAAGAACCCCCCCGACTTTTATGAGTTTATTTATAATTGTATAAAAAATAAATTATGGGGATGTATATGAGGCTAATGAAGGCAAATTTTGAAATTGGTGACAACTCTAAAGGCCGCCCTGAAAAAGTGGGGCGTCGTAAAGTGCTATTTTTTTAAAGGAATAATTTGCGTTTTTTCCGCATGATAAAATTCTTTATCCTGTGTTCGTTCGTAGATTCTCATTACACTGAAGTGCAGAGTCTCATAAGAAAACTAATATCGCATTTAGCTTGTTAGATTTTGATAATTTTTGAATTGAGGAATAATAGTCTTCGCAATAACAATTTTCATGTTCAACTGCCATTTTCTTGATTTTTTAGTCTGTATTCATGGCTGAGGGTTTAACATGCGTTGACACGATTTCGATTCTGTTTTGAATTTCAACAGCTCATTCACGTACTGACTAATTCCTCCTAAGGGGGCTTCAGACCGATCGCAGCGCGCTGCGCCGCGCTATTAAAATCTGCTTTGCGCAACGCTGTGCGCCAGATTTGAATGGCAAGCTGCTCTGAAACGCGTCAAATTGCGCGATGCAGCAACAAGAGCGAACATGATCCGGCAAGCGTTGATGCATCAAGGAAAAATTTTTGTTTGTGCACGGTTGTTTGGGGGAGGAGTAAAATAGGTACACTGTTGGTACACTTTTGAGCTGAGTGACCGTTGATTTTAATTAAAATATTGTGCCCGCGCCAACCGAGGTAAAAAACAGAATTAATTTTTTCTTTAAAACATTTTGCGCTAATCGGCGCCGAGCTGCGTAGTTCAGCACGGAACTTTAAGGCGCGGCGCAGTTCGGCACCGCGCAACGCCTTTCATCTATATATCGTAGAACCGCCTTTACGCTTGGGTTTTCCGCCACCGGTAATGTGAAGTTTATTTTCTTCTCCCACGACCCTCTTCCTTCAAATGTTCAGTTCATAATTAACAATTCCTGTCCGTTTGAAATGCTCCTTTAGGCGTTCTAAGCTCCTTACATTAGAAAGTTCTCTATTAGGAAATCCTGAAGCACTATTCCGAATCGTTGTGCCCGGATGCTAATAAATAATTTACACCGCATGAATCAATTAGGTAAGGTGTACTGAAACGTTCTTGTTAAGTATACTTAATTTTGATTGCCAGTTTTAAAATAATTCGAGGGAACAGAAAATTGCTAATGCACTGTCAAAACTTAAAATAAAAAACCGTCAAAATTTGACATAAAAAAGTTAGCGAATGGCAACGCATAATAAATATTCAGGCACTTCGCCACGAATGCAAGTTTTTCTGAAATAATTGAGAATTCCACTAATGTTTAAGGTAATTATGAGATTATTTTACACCACAATCAAGAAAATTGAATTTTCGTTCTTCGTAGGTCATAAAAAACACACCATCCTATTTGAAAAAATTAAGAAATTGTAGGCGAAAAGATGAATATTAAAGTTGTTTTTGTCAACACCCTATATGCATTTTTGACTAAAAGGGCACTTGTGCCCGCTAAGGTGATCTTACGTGAGAATCCAGCCGAAAATCGTCAAAATCTAGCCTAAATTAACTACGATATTTGAGAGATACTGCAAACGTCTAAAATTTCTTTTAAAACCTCATAGCTGGCAGTCACTGCACTGCAGGGCAAAAAAAATCTAGGAACTAACACAGGGTGAAGAGAGAGTTCCATCGCGCGAAAAATGCAGGTGGTGTCGTTTTGAAAAATTAAACCTCATGAGTCCCCGCTGTTTTTGGGACATCCTATGATGATTACAAACTCCAAAGAACAAAAAATTTCGACTTCAGGCACGAAAGGCACAATCCAGGGCAAAATTGAAGGTAATTTGGCTATCTCAACTTTCTCCTATGGCTACCGACTGTGGGTGTGCGCCTTGACCATTATACTAGTGGCACTTCCCGATGGACCATTTCAGATAAAATTGCGACATACTAGGATTTCCACATGAACGAGGCGAGGCTGAAAGGTTCTTGAACGAGATCTAAGTTAACAGATATGCTTGAAAACTAATTATCAAAGCTTCATTTTGGTGTCAAAATTTAGATCGGCCCATGTTAGTTTCGGCGAATTGTGAAACAGATGTTATTAAGGAACCGGATTCGCATCTAAACGTCTACAACAAAAACATTTTAAATTTAACAAGTTACAAGGTAAATTTAGGTTCTTCGGAGGTCCGTGCTTGGATGAAATCGTTTTTTGCTTGTCTATTAATAACCAATGGCTTGGTGTTTTTGAACAAAAGTGTTTAAGAAGTTTTCTCACGACAATCCACAGATGAAAACAAGTTTGCTTGGCCGATCGGAAACGAGGTTCATAAAGTAATTATTCAAAGGAGCGCGAAATACTACTTAATATCTAATTTGTTATTTTGCTTTTTTCTTGAGAACCGATTTACTGAATACCCACATTATAGTTAATGACACCATTTAAATTTAGATTAATTTTATTGCTTTCAGTACCTAGATACGATCTAAAACCGATGCTACTTGAGGAGTATTTTCCGGGTAAGTAGACACTTCAATGCAGTATAATTAAGACGGTTCTATTTTACATGTACCGTTTAATAACAGTTTATGTAGATAAGCGAATTTTTCATAAGCAAAAGGCTTTCCGCAAATTAACTCAGCATGAGGCGTATCAAGGATCAGACAGATGTACCGGGTATCCCGTTTGCAGAAGACGCCGGCTGTATCTCTAAAACTATTGAAAATGAAGCTTTGAAATAAAAAAACGTTATAACAAAAGTGACCAAAGTAAAAGGTTGGAAGTATTGTTTAAATTCTTAACTCCGTCCATAGGTCGTGAGTCTCATATAGTGAGCAAAAATCCGTCAAATAACTGAAGAAAACGCAATGAAAAGCTGCACTCAAAATGTTAGTTTCATTCGTGGAAAGTTTCTACATAATTTTTGTGTATGAAAGTTGTTTATACAGGGTGTTTCCTAAATGTTAAGCAAAAATTCAGCAGACTATTCTCTGAGTAATTTTAAAAATTATTTGTCCTTTGACGATTTTAGGAAAAATTCTTTGTTCTCTAGATACAAAGCCATAAATGTAGGAAGATGGTTTAGATCTTGAAAACATCATTAGTAAACACGTTGAACGTCACTTAATTTGAATGCGTTTCCAAATGAGTCACTTTTAATGTTTTTTTTATCATGAATACGTATACGAATGCTGAGATGACTGACATGCATTTCCTGTATGGACTTGCCAATGGAAATTCGTTACGGGCCAGGCAATTTTACATTAAACTATTGCCGAATCAATCAAAAAATATTCGAAAGAATTCAAGCAAACTCCTCTAGAAATGCAATTAAAAATTTTCATACCAGTCACGCATGCGCCGAGGAAAGACCATATGGAACCCTCGAAGTTAATTTTCAACACGATTTTCCTTAAAAGTTTGAATTAGAATTGTGGGTGATTGGCTAATTGGATCAATATTGCTACCAAAAAGGCTTACAGGCGCAGTTTATCGTAATTTTTAAGAACAATCACTTTCTGAATTCCTTGAAGACGTACTATTGGCAACCAGAAATACAATGTGGTTTATGCACGATGGAACAGCAGCACATTTTAATAGGATTGTGCGCGAATTTTTAATGGAAACATGTGGAGATCGCTGAACTCGTCGTAGTGGACTTCACTTATGGCCAGCTAGACATTTTAATTTGCTTAGTTTTTTAAGATTTATGTCATGTTAAAAAGGAAACCCCTACTTAAGTTACACTCTGTATTTGCGAGTTTTCTGTACAGAGCGCTGCGAACGTTGTCAGGTAAAAACTTAAATATATAGAGGAATTAAAGTGGTGGCTCTTAGAAAGAGCTTTCTTGCTTCTTCCAAGAAAGTGTCCAACAATCCATTATACACTGCACCGTAAAATTAACGCGTATTCTAAACTTTTACGCATTTTCGTTTTTATGATTTTAAAGTAAATATTTTACGCTTACTAAAGTAGTATGACCATGGTTTTCAATAGATCTAACTTTCGTTTTAATCACATTGAAAGCATCGGGAGCTTCAACCGACAAAGCGGGCAACAAATTGCCGTTCTGGTAGTCAGAAATAATGTCTTCTTCACAAACTACCACTATTTTGTTGCTGACCCAATTGGGAATCAGTCTGACGATGTATAGTACAAGATCTCATTCGGTATCCGTAGGCACTGGATCAGAATACATGATTCCGATGTTCTCCGCAATTATTTTAGTAAATACACGTGGATTTATAGCTCTCATGGCTATGAGAACATTATGGAGCTTACGTTATTATGATGAAAAGGAAATGAAAAAAAATACATAACTTTTATTTTAATAAAATTTATTTGCCAGCAAAGCACAACATTGTGTAACTATTTTATTTAACAGTGATAGAGCCTGAATGTTAATAACACTGTTCGTTTCATGGGTTGTTATTACATGCAATTTAAATTTGGTACAACACATACATTTTAAAGAATTAATTTTTTTAATTCTACAATCTAAAGAACATATAATTTATACTCATAGTGATACGAATAATCTCTTATTAAGACTAATATAGGTTAATGTCCAATATTTCGTCAAGACCTTCTTGACATAATGCACAATATTTGAAGAAAAATCTCTTCGAGATCGATTTAATTTTGAACGCAATTGAAAGGCGTAGCGGTTAATACGTAATGTTATTAAGTTAAACACGTAATTTATTTTAACTACTTGCGTTAATATTACTGGAAAGAAAAATTCCAGATCCCGATGAAATAATTTAGGACACTTGAACTTCCGCCGCGGCTGACTAATCTCGCATAAAGTACATATTTTCGTGTCCAAATTTTCTTGTCGTCAACAAACCCCTTTCTTTATTACTACTAACTTTAATATTTAGGAACAAATAAGTATCGAATCTATGAAGAAAAGTCGACTAAAATAGACCTCATGTCAAAGTCATAAGTTCAAGTACAAGAAGACTTGGAAAGGTTGATAAGAATCTGGGAAAATAAATAAAAAATTAAGCAGTCTTCGATTATTAGTCACACATAACTAAAGGTTATGAAAGAAATGGTACATATAACGTTAAAGCCATTGAAAAATCAATATGAGACACATTTTTGAACTCCACTATAAAAAAGGGAGTGGTGTCTATATACAAAACGAAATACCTCGTCGGTTACACTAATCTGGATATTAATCATAATATAGATATACTATTTACAGAAGTAAATATAATATTTACTGGCATAAGAACCTGCCGAGTAGTTGAAGCGTATCAAGGAGTTTTTTTACCGAAAGTTTTTTTGTACAAGTAAACTAACTAAAACCCGATTTTTGGTTGTTTTCTTTTTTTTTTAATAATAATTATCTAAATTAAGTTTTATCCAAAACCTAGGCAAAGAAAATTTAACCTATCTTAAAAAACAAAAAGAATCATAAAACTGATTCAGATAGTAGTAAGTATGTAGTTTCTCAATTTTTCAATAAACAATAGTATCAACGAAAACTGGACTTCTGACAGTACCCTGGAAATGAAAGTGTTTTCCAGAGGATTTTAAATATATAATATACTGCAACACGAATAAGCAACAACGATCATAAAAGATTCAGGTATCGAGACAATTCAAATCGAAAACTAAACCTCACGAAAAGTAAAAGAATTTCAAAGAACTAACGACAAAATTAAAATTTAATTTCAGAATCTCGGAGATATCCTCCACTTTTATTTAAATGTCAGGTGATACTACTTTCAGGCAGGTACAAGTAGTATGAGAATAATTGGGCGCAATTTCTCGAGTTTTGTTACTCAAGAAACTGCAACACCGAGGCCAAAAATAATGCCACCTAAATGATTAAAAATATAGACGCGCAAAAGAAAAATTTAACGAAAAAAACGAGAAATTAAAATACGACTTCGAATCACCACAACACATTCAATAATACGCCTTTACAATATCACTTACATTAATTTACATTGACTGCTAATAGCTTTGACTAAACATATATTATATTTATTTCCATCATTGTTATTTCAGGCAAATGATATTGGGGTATAATAATGCACATGTACATGAATGAGTTGAATGGTAAATTAGTTTAAAGGTGTTCAAAAATAATAGAAATTTCAACATTTGTTACGCTTAGTATAAGAGGAAATAGCGATAAATGTTTACTTTTAACGCTATTTCCTCTTCCAAACGCTATGAAAATGGCCAAATATCACTTTTTTGTTATAAATATAAAAGAAACCGTTTTAAGTTGTTCGTGTTATAGTAATACATATTAATTATATTCGTATTTTTTGGGAGTTTCGTGCCACTGCCAGTGTCGCAACGAAATCACTTACAATACCAAAAAATTTTTTTAGAGTCACCGATACAAAGATATAGTCAATACTCTATGCTCTTAACTTGCTATAATTTATTTTTTAAAATGTACATCCATAACATTGTTATTCAACAGTAAACAAATGTATTCGTATTTATTTTCTGAGTTAAAATTGTAATTATAACCTGCGTGGGATTTTACTGATAAGTTTTGATGTAAACCAAACGTCAGATGAAGTGAGATAGAGAAAGACTTGCTTAACTTTGTCCAAAAAAAAACCAACAAACACGTTACTTAGGATAGCATTCCCTATATCTTTCATATTTCCACTATTTTCCTAGGCCAATAATAACTCGTCTAGGGGGATTCAAAAGAATCAGAAAAAATCGTTCTTTTCTACAAATCTACTGAGCTGTAAACTTTCCCAAAAAAAATTAAAGTTTACGTAAATTTCTTCCTTAAAATTGCAAATGTTTGCTTATTTAACCAACTTTCTAATCCTGCTAGGCATCAAGATCCCCGCAGGGAATGTGAATAAAAACAATAATATAAAACATTTTAAGTAATGTATGAATTCTCGCCAAATTTTGATAGTCAAATCTGCGCTGCACAATTTCCTAAAACCGTTTAAAAAGTTACCAAATACTCATATGTTTGAAGCATTATCAACAACCTTAAATGTCAATACTTACTAAATAACATCATTTGCCTGAAATTCAAAGATATTCAGTCAAACCAAAAACCACCTTATTCAACTTTCACAACTCGCTTTTTTACTTACAAAATGCTATCAGTTTATCACATTGCCACGTCGTACCGTTTTCCCGGTTAGGACGTCCAACACAACGGGGCACCAAACGGGAAAACCGTTTTCCCATTCTAACCCACAATTCTTTAGCTACATCTAAAATTATATTTCTAACTACTCTAACCTTTTCAGCGCATCTTCTAATAATTCTTTAGTAGGTGACGGTTCTTGTACCGGTAGGTTCTTTTGATTACATTTCACGATTCCTTCCAATATCTCATCGAACGTCAGTAAACCTTTGTCGTCAGACAGAATAAGGTCTGCGTCCGGGGAAGAAATGTTGGAAATGCTGATATCCGAATCGTCTAAAGCCACTGCGTCGCAGGATACTTTCTCTACGTCGTACATACAGACCAAATCATCTTCTGTTTCTTGAGTCTGTTCCGGTCTGTTTTCTTTTGTTTCATCCGTTGGTTTTTCAGGGGAGTGGTGTTTCTTTTTGTTGACGTATGTTCGCTCGACTTTAAGACCCATTTGTTCTAACCTGAAAATAACAGAGAATGATTTACTTTAAAGAAATTTAGCAGACAGGAAGCTTTTTTAAACATAATTCAAGGAAATAACTGTAAAAATAACTTACCCTCCTATCAAATGCAGCATTTAAAAAAGAGAAATTATATAAGATTATTCTAATTAAATGATTTCAAACTAACTATTAAAATATTAAAACACCATTAGTATTAGCAATGTTTGATGAAGAGCCAATAAAGAATGTTTTTTCAATATTACGAAAAAATTCAGGTCAGATTTTTTGTATTAATATAAGAGAAAAAAAGCAACAAATGGTGCCAAACATTCGTATCTAAGTATGAACAATTTGCCCACTGTAAGAAATAGTACTCTCACGCACATACAGAAAATGATTATAAAGTTATTAGGTCCAAAAACAAGTTTTTTATCCAATTATTCCATATGTTCGATTTGCCTCACATTTCAAATTGGTATCTAATTTTTTGCTCAATTTCTTGAATCATCTTCTTTATTTTATGGGTATGTACTCATTTTTACTGCAATAATCAATGGAGTGACCACAAAGCAGATTTACTTGCAAGTTTCCATATTGTAATGCATAACTGTATAATTAACCTATATGTCACTTTATGTAAACTATTAATCTTATTTTTACACATAGAATCCACCCATAAATTTTTCACATTGCCTAAGAACAGCAAATCTTATGGACCTTCGTTAATATTAAGTTCAGGTTAAGTGCAAGCTTTCAGTTACAGTGCGTTTTAAGTGTGTGGTGATATTAATGTTGAGGGAAGAAAAAAGTCAATTTTCCACAAATCTATTATTCCATATACAAAATACCTTATAATCGCTGACTTTTCAAAATATTCCATATTTACAACGTGTGTCTGCAAACTATGATTTTCATTCTTGACCAAATCAGGTACTCTTTGTCTTAAACTGTTCAAATGTGGATGCCCTTGTTCGTCTTGGGGGGTGTCTGACTTGCAGCTCATAAGTCTGTGTGGAAATAAACATACATCATATAGAATTCTCTAGAAGGCAAATGGAACTCTAATACATACCTGGGATCCGGTGTATCCCTTAAAACCAGATAAAAAGCTGCCATATATTCCGAACAAGGCTGCAGTTGCTCCCATGTAAGTCCGGACACGTCAAGGGCCACTTGTTTCCCGTACATAAAGTACATTGCTGCAGCTGCTAACGTACTGTAGGAAAATTTAAGGAACCCAGGGTCCAAACTGAAAGCATCTAACATCTGAGATGCCCTGGTGAATTGGTAGCCAGAATATTGAGGGAACAGAAAGCTTCTGGTTGTGTCTTCGTGCAGTTTTCTTCTAATTACACTTGGAGCCTGATGATTTGATGTTAGAACAAAGTTGTGATCTTTAAGAAGAAAAATTACCTGGAAATGTATTTGCATGTACAAATTCAGCCAATCGCTAGGGGTCATAACATTCAAATCCCATCCTAAACTATTAAGGATCAGCAGTTCACAATTTAAAATATCATCAGGGGTGCAAGCGCCATCGCACACATACGATAGTTCAGTTAGTCGAGGTGGATATACCTCCTCTAATTTTGATGCTAAAAATAGACATGTAACGCCCACCTGGAAAACAAAATTGCTAATAGATTTCGTGTCAAAAAAAAAGTTTATTTCGCCCATACCAGTTGCAATTGGTTTTTAGGAACATCCGGCCGAAGAGACAAAAATCTATCGAAATAGTCAACAGTCAGGTAGTATGTGACTCGCCGCAAGTGGTAAACTTCACATACTTCCATGACCCAATCAAGCAAAATGGCGCGCATACGAGGCATAAAGTTGCTGAAGTCTTCGAACAGACGAGGATTTCGGAGGTTAAGGGATGCTTCTTCTTTATAGACCTAAAAACCAATATAAAATTTGTAAATCACTGTATTGACCCATTCAAACAACTTTCTAGATAACTTATGATACAATATGACCAAAGATTCTTGAACTTTGATTAATAATTAGTTTAAATGAGGCATCCTATCCAAACACTATGCACAACGAAGTATCATGTCATTAGGTTTACAGATTACTTTGACCTATTTTCAGTCACTGGCGCCTTTTAAAATTATTATTCAACATTAAGTAGCAATATTGAAGTTACTTGAATTGCAAAGTTTGTATAATGGCGAAGCTTGTTCCTTTATCGCTTGTGATAAGACGAGATGGTCTTAGTTCCCACGTTACTTGTTTGTTTATATTTATGTTAAGTAGGATAAGATACGAAAAAATTCAATTGCGCTAGGCAAAAATAGTTGCAAAGAGACCAATCTTCTTACCATGTACATCCAAACTTCCTTGCTGTCTGCCCAATTCATCAAGGGCAAAGGAACTCGACGAGTTTTCCTTGGAGACCCAAAGTCCTGTCTCGCACTATTCTTCCTTTTGCTAGTTCTGCTTTGAGCACTCCTTCCTTCTTTCACCGAATGAGGAGTTTTGTGATCCTTTTCAGTTGTGCAGGCTTTGAAGGATGATGGCCCAGGATCCTTCTGACTGAAGTCATTTGCGCCTTTTTCTATGTAATATTAAATCATTTATGTTAAACCATTGTCCAAAATCATTGTTTCGGAAATAATAATAGAATACACAGTCAAATACGCAAAATGGCAATACGTAATTAACGCATAAGGTTTATAATCCCTATGACTAACCTACAACAAATTAAATGAATTCCCAAGTGGCATAATTAACATATTAATCATTGCAATTTTTGCTGTTTGATAATTAAGTACATTTGCCAGCGAAGCGTGGTGTGTCTGACTGGCATTTTAAATTTTAAAGAGATATTGCAGCAGAACAACAATGGATTATTTAACACAATATTTACATGTGCATAACTGCAAAAATGAAAAAAGTAAAAAACTTACCAAGATTTCCTTCTGATTCACTCTCACGCCTCTTCTCACCACTCTCTTGTATATTCTTGTCCCTGGCCAAAGCATTCTCGCGAATATTCTGACCATATTTAAAACCCCAGACTGTTTGTTTTGGGTGAATTCTCAGCAACTCCGGGAACGTAAGTTTTGTATTTTCGCTATAAGTTTCTTCCTCCAATCTATTGAGCAGTTCATTGTTGTCACTATCACTGAGGTTCCCTAAATCAAGAGCTTCAGAGGTCTGCAGACTGTTGTCAGAGCTCATTGTAGAGAAAATTTGCTGCTTTATTATGGAAGAGTGTATCTGCAACTATGAAGTAAATCGCGTTAAAATTATACCGAATTTCTCTTAGGGAATGAAGAAATTTTAGCATTATATTACGATTTAAGTATGCTGCTATGTACTGACACAAGTTAAATCTCTATGCAAATTGGAGATGCCAACACCTCACGCGTGCTTAAATATATCAATGTTATAGCAAGCGTGGTTTGTAAAACAAAATCAAATTAAAGGTGAATATATAAACTATAAATTCCAATAAGAATTGGTTCACCTATCAAATAGTAACCTAGTTTTCAGTTTAAAAAACATCGCACAATGTTTTACAGCTTTAGAATCAACAATAAAGCATAAAAGAACTAGGACGTCTGAGTGGGTGGGAAAATTTAGAATAGTGCACGTTTGATTGATAGGAAAAGTTTTTCCGGAAGTGGCGTCAATGAAAGAACGGATCTAATGGAATATGTAAAGGAAAAATCACCCAATTTTTGAATAGGTTCTGCTTTATTACAACAAAATCCGTATACTGTGACCTACTTCATAGACCTTTAAAATTTAAAAGGATGTGGATTGTATTGTTGACAATTATAAATATGCGTTAAATACGCAATGGAGTGATGTAACAAAACATGAAACGAGCGAACACACAGGTAATATGGCTGATGGTTACATCCATTATGTATAAAAAGGAAATTGATCATTTCAAGTTTTGACTCACAAAAGAGCAATTTGGTACTAATCACCTTATTCCCATCATTCTTCGCTGCCACGACCGTTTCTGAGATATAGAAATAGCATGTTACTTGAACAAATAATAAACAAGATTAGGCGGATATTTAAAACTTAAAAGGATCTTATCAGGTTGCTTAAAAGTACTTAAATGCCTGAATAGGACAAATACTAGTCAACTGATAATAAATTTACAAGAAATACGCGAAACTCTGAAAACCACAAGTAACAGGTAAAAGCTCACTAGGCATGACCAAAGTTATAGAATTTACAACTGAGAAAACACTTAAATGTATCTTCAAGAACCGCAAGCATTAATGAGAAACGCTCGTCATTATAGGTGTAGACCACCTTATTATTGCTATTCCGTAGCCAGGACAATGGTAATGACTAGTTAATGTTCTGTAATTATTTGAAGAAGTATTAAAAGCTTATAAAAAGATATCTTTTAAATTAAAAAAAATAATTGAAAAGATTTTATAAGTTTTGTGTTCCTGGGTTTGTTCACTAAAAACATTTGTTCCAAAGCAAGAAATGTTTTAAGTTCAAAGAATAATGACTTCAATATAGCACTAATATGACCTGGTTCTTTGTTCATAATTATTAAACCTGAAATTCAGTAAACTTGAGTACTCTGTAGAGCGCCTGAGAACTTGGAAAGGTGTAATTGCAAAATTCTTCCGACTCTTGACATTGGACAATAAAATTTTACCATTATTTAGGTAATCATTAAAAACAAATTAAGAATTCACCACTTATTGCCCACTTTTAACTTAAGGTTCTGTTGTTATCTAATTCTCCACCTGCAGTTAAACTGGAGGCTGTGACTAATGCATAATGGAACATAGGTTAACTCAAGAAAACTTTTCTTTTATAGGAAAACCTCATTTATCTGAATAGGCATCACCACCCCCCAGATGATGGTTATTGAAGGGAAAACAAAAAGTAACGAAAACTGCTGTAAGAAATATAAAGGGCCAACTACATGCAGGAACACTAAGACAATGGCTTAATGTACCATTTCTACCATATAGCACTATTTTCGAATTGGGAATTACCCTCTAGATTAGAAGCTCCTTAAAGAACAATAAAGTTCAAAGCATCTTTTAAATCGCAGTGCAATAAAAAATATTTTTACTTCAACTCAAAAGTTGAAGCCCTTTTGAAAGAAAAACCGACAGGAAATATGAAAGATGCTGTTGCTAATGAGGTAACTTAGAAGCAGTACATGTTACCTAAGTGAAGAACTTTCCTTTTAATACTCCATTGAACAACATGATATCAGACAATTTCGCAACCCGCCTCCATTTTCCAAGTGCCTGAATTGAACAACCCCTTGTAGTAATGATTAAGTCAACTCAAATGAGAATGTTTACACTCATGTTGCAAAACAATGTTGAAAGTCTAACTTAAAAAAAGTTTAAAATGCTAGACCAACTGTTGTGGCATCCTAAGAAAATTTACTGATATAGAGCCACAATATTACTGCAAAATAATGACTTAAATTTTTATCAGCTAGACTTTATGTAAAATAAAGAAATTTCAAAGGTTTAATGAAAATTATACATATTTTCTAAACTAACCATAATAGCAGGATTCTGTTGGAAAAGTTTCTTTCATAAGAACACCTTGATTTAAGATAGAGCCTTTTTGACAATGGATACATGCACTTTACCCCTGAGGAGAAATCTAAAGAACCACCATTAATAATACATATGATAAAATGCCCTGTATTGCATGACTAAATAGATGACCTCTGTCTTAAACTAGTAACTTAAAATTGAAGTCACCCCACCATCTTATAGAATTGGACAACTAAGTGTCAACTAAAAGGATATTTATGACTTAAAAGGGCAAATTTTATGGTTGCATACCCACGGTGTACTTTTTCCATTTGAACCCTTCCAAATTGGTTGAACTAGTGCAAAATCAGAAAAATAGCTATTGCCCCACTCCTGACAAAGTACCTAATATCATGCCAAGATCCATCAGAATGTTTGATAAAGATGGCATAGACAAAATTGATAATCAAAAACAGTTTTAAAATTTTATTGGACAAATTACAGGCAGTAATAGTGTTACATAACAATGTACCACCATTTTGGCCACAACTACCAAGATGTCTCTGAAAGAACAGATATATTTGGTTAGAAGATAATAATTACAAGAGTCCCTTCAAGGAAGAAAAACAATGGGGCAGTCAATAGGGCAGTTTATTAAGAGAGTGAGAAAAAATCTTATTTTAAAAAAGTGTAAGACAAATGTATCTTCACTTTGAATTATATATGTATATATCAGAAGTATATGTTATTCACCCCTGTTTATGAAGTATTTAAAATCTGCTTGCCACCCTATAAAATAATGGTGAGACAATATAAATAATAAATATTTAAAGAAAAATTTGAATTTCTAAATTTATATGTTGCAGAGGAGTGATGAAATTAAAATTTAAAAAGCTAAACCACCTGTTATTGCACCTATAATAGTACAGGAAGAATATCTCACTAGATCTAATCCATATAGAACCACAAAATTATTCCAAAATCATCCCTTCAAACTACTTCCAGCAGTATCAACTTATCTAGGGGTTAAAATTACAGATATCACACTTTTAAAAAAGTAAACATTTTTTATCATACTTTAATTGAATTATTTTCTTTTATAATAAAACCTAAATCAGGGAAAGTGGCTTTAAAGAGCATTTATAGTTGAAGATGGGGATGCAAATATATTTCATCCCTGTGTAAAACCTACACAGTACCCACCTGAACTATACAACAATTATAGATACTACTTTTTAAATACACAATGGTATGATCATGGAATATGTTAATCCCATCTCCCAATTATGACATAACAGATAACAACTGAACTCACCCCATCATCCCTCGGAATGATACCTAAAGCAAGTTAGTAACCTAACAGTGTCATAAATAAATGAAAAAGTTAATACTAAAACACAAGCTGCAGACTGTATGACCCCAATCTATCTATTTAAAATTTAAAAGGACAAACCACATGTTGTGGCATTTAAGTAACAACAATGCTTAGTTTACATTTGAGTTCCCTTTCAAAATCACCTCTTAAAATTTGATCAAACAATAACTACAAAGTCTATAGTCCTATACAAAATTTTAAAGAATATGAAATAGGAATAGAGCAGCAGATCTTTGTTCTAAAGCCAATTCTAAAATAGCCTTGCTTAGGTCAGCAATCAGACAGGATGACCTCATTATGAACTTTAAAATTTAAAAGGACAATTTAACTCTATACTTAAAAATGTTCATATAGATAAAAAAAATGAATGAAGTTTCTCATATATGAAATTTTATAAGAAAACAGTAAATGTTGGCAAGGGGTGGTCTGTGTACCCTGCAATTTGCACTACCTCGCAAAATGAAAATTAATGTACCCCTCAAACATAGGAACTTCCTTTACATCACGGAATAAATCAATATTACCGGAAATTAGCACGAGAGGGTTACAATTTCACCAACCAATTTGATAGTATAATAGATAAGTGCCATTGCAAAGCACATTTTTTGGGGCCTAAAAATACCAACTAAATAAACAGGTATAAGGGCGGTCGATGGCTTAAATGAATTCTTGTATGCCTAGGAAATGTCTCCACATAAAAACATGATCGAGACTTATGCATAGGGTGAGTTTAGAAGGCCAAACTGCGTAGAACTCACGCCTCATTGTGCACATAACCCCCAAATTTTAAACCAATATTTTTCAGGAAGTACTACTTCCAGGGATAAAATTTTTATTTCAGGATGAACTTAGAAGTTCCCTTAATCATATAAACTTAAGTTCAGTACACTTACCTTCAAAACTCACCCCCAGTATTTTTCCAAGTGACACCACACCGTTTTTTGGTTAGATCTCAATTTCTGTGAACACTACGCATAAAAGCAATTTACTTTAGGGCTTAAAAACCTTTTAAAAGAGTTTTTGATACTTTTTGGGATATATGTAGAGGTTCGGATAATTCTTTGCTACGTGGAGCCTCTGAATAACCGACTAAAAATACCCCAGCACCCTCTTTTTATCCCGCCAAGTAGAGGAAAATGGTAAAATTTTAGGCGGGCAAAGCTTTTACGCTTGTGCGCATCCAACTTTAGACAGATACGTTGCAAATATTTTTTAGGGTTTTTAGGAGGAACACCGGAAATTTTCTCTATTTACACTTAAAACTGACCCCGGGATAGCGGTAAAAGAGCAGAGTAAATAAAATTAACAACAAATAGAAGGAATATTTTGAGCAGGATATTTAAACGTTGGTTGGGTTGCCTATCTTGCGAATGACAGAGAGCTTCAATCACAACAAATATTAGGAGACAAAAATTACATGAAAACCATCAACATTTTCCACTTTGGCTAAAGGAAAATGTCAATCCATGCTTCCTCCATCGATTCCCACCAATAGCGCACTTTGTTTCATTTAGTTTTCAAGTAAAAACTTAAGAATTCCGACACAATATTTTCAACAAATATCACCTGTTCCTACAGCTGACAACCAAAACACAAATGAAGTTTGTAGCTCGATCATCTGACGTTTCGTTTCCTCAGGGCCGTTTTCGGTCGGCGGGAATCTCTGATGACGTAACCTGTGATGTCGGCAGGGGACATTTAACTGCATTCCAATCTGTATTTTCGCATTGTCGACATTTTTTAGTTATTTTTAGAACGTTAAAGCCATGGAAAAAGCATTAAATAGGTATTTGGTCAGTTTGATGCCTTTTTTTAACGTTGCAGAGTTTCTTCTACAAGAAACCTATGGATTATTATTAGAATTTAATATTCTCATCTAGATAAAACAGTAACAGCAGGTGTAAAATGAAGTAAATACCAGTACGAACTACTTTCATTACATACTTTAAAAATCAGAGATTATTTTTTCTAGCCCATTGAGGTCCAACTGGCCCAGTCATGTAATTTCAAAAAAATCCTACTGGAAATCAATTTTACAGACTTTCTGTTTTTCGTTGCATCACAGCCACCTCCAACCGTTATTTTAATCATGATTTCAGTATGTTATTGACCCTTTTCACCCTTGAATCACTACTAACTTCCTATTCTATAGAACAGAAATAAATTATTTTCTCTTGTCTAATCAAATTTTCGCATACATCAGTTTTTGTATTAAGGCGAAGGCGCCAGGCAAAGATAGCAAGATCCATTTTCATCTTACACATAAGGTTTTTCGGACAATTTTCTACAGAGGTCTGTTACCGCAGTTACTGCATAGTTATACATACATATCACATGAAAAACGTATTACAATATTCATGTTCTAGGAAGAACCTTCTTCGAACATGCACTTGAACTGAATTTTAATGTTTACTGTGTTTTGTGTTTTAATAGGTTTTACATTTTTTTATTATTCCTCAAGAGTCGTAGTAGTGTTTCTTTAAACATATATCATATCGTGTTTGATTCAACGTTTTTCAATTGCAAATCATTAAGTCTATAATAGGGTGCTTCACCTTATTTTGACGCCCTCCTCTAACATGATCTCTGATGACTACAATGGTAAGTTCAGGGGGGGTCAAAGTAAGATGTTTGTTATTTTACATACATAATATGTTTAATTTAAGATAATCTTAACTTCCTGGTTGTTTCCAAATGTTGGTACACTTCTGATCAACCTACAGTTTTTTAATACAGCTTAAATTAAATAACATGATAGAACTTTTGAATTAACTGACAATGCGCTTAAAACTCGCCTAAATAGAGTATAAAACTAATGTAATTCAAACTCAAATTCATATACACCTACAGATTCTTGAATTTTTTCATCATATTCCACCCACTCCTTTTCTGTCAGGTCCACATCATTGAAAACTTTACTGCTCCCTTCCACTTTAACCAACCACCCCTCTGATGGATGATAGTCCACCGGTTCAATTCCTCGACAATCAAATGCCACAATTGCTTTGAATTTTTCAGAGTCTTTGTTTGTGTAAAATGCTGAAAATTGAAGGCTTAGCTTAGTTCTATGCTTTCAAATCAGTAAAATTTAAAGCAACTGTTAAACCAGGCATAAATTTCTAACATAACTTTCTGAGGCTTTTGCCATTTAATAACCATATTAATATAGTAACCAACATTTTTTTAAATTTGAGACACACTATAGTAGTCTGAGGAATAGCATTTTAAAATATGTGAATGATATATCTAGATGCTCTATAAATTGTTCCTTTAAGAGGGTGATAGTGTTAAGTTGAAAAAAGCTCTTGAAAATGTCTCTATGACCAATTTTTATCTTCGGCATAAGAAAATTGGTAAGAAATTACTGTTTTAAAAAACATATCTAGAAATAATTGGGGGACTGAAGAATACAGGTGTAAGTCACTATGGAGTATGGAGCCTCTTAGTATTTACCAAAGTAAAATATCCAAATACATATCCTCATATAATTTAATTTCTTGCAACTTACCATTACTACCTGGTATTATATTTAGGCTATTTTCTCTCCCACACATTTTGCATTTCGCAGTGTAATTGTTTTCCGATCTTCCTGTTTTACCAGGAAATTTTTCAGACTCAATAATGTCATGCCACTTGTCTGAAACCTCTCCACAGCCAGTACATTTGAGTTTCAAGGAAAAGGAATGATCGGGGTAGTTAGTTTTCAGCTCTTCGACATTTTCTAATCGGGCTTTTATTCGGCATTGAACAGTTTTGCCCATTTCCAGTTCTTACCATAGATTGCCTATAAAATGTTTGAAAAACAATTTGTAATTGACTCAGTTTACAAATATTTCCTTGCACCTAATGTAGCTTTTTTCAGAAATTTAGTTTCTCTTTATGCAATTTTGTATTAATGTTTCTTAAACATTTATTACTCTTTTGTATATGACCTATTTGTTTACTTTTACTAAATTTGGATTTTTTATTTTATTTATATTTATTTATTTATTTATTTCAATCACTACAAACGTAAAGAAATGACATAAGTATCGATTATTGGCCTCCGTCGATAACAGATCTTCTTGACACTTTTAAACGATAGCTAAATTATACGAGGGAGTAGCGCTTAGTAGAGATTTCTATTTATATCTTATGTATCTTTATTTAAATATATATTCACATATTGAATACAAGAACGTAAAACAGAGATGAATCTGTAAGCAGGTATATACGTACTAGATACAAAACATACTATAACCGTAGATTGAAAAGAATGGTTTAGTACATATCGATACAAGATACCCGGAGAAGGTACTTTAGGAAATGATTATACTGTTCATTTCCCATGAAAAGTGATCGAAAGAAAGGAAAAGAAAAAAAACATGTCACGCTTGTACTGAATTCGTCAAGGAAGTTAGCTATTAATTAATTCTAGTATTAATTACGTATTGTATAGCATTTCTAAGACTCCTAAAAGGACATTCGTGAATAGATGTATTCATGTCCTTGGGATGTTCTACTCAGTCACAAATGGTATATCCACAGGATATATTAATAGATATTCGCACGATATCTACATAAGAATTAATATTAAATTTTATTTCTAATTTTAACTGCTTCTTTCCGTTGTCTGAACACCTAATAGTCAAAGAAGAAGAAACACAAACACTTTTGCTGAAGTAAATGTCTCTTTATCACACTTTTATACATCTTACAGCAATATTCCTATTTCTGACAAAAATCTGAAATTAACAGTATACTTCTTAGTCTCTATAAAATAACACGATATACGGTAGCACTTTTTCGTTCAATATTTAAGCCTTAGAAACTATCGAATAAAACCTGCTTTAATATGTAATTTTTGAGACATTTTTAGTTTGTTTACTAATGCCGATCTTAGAACTAACTAAACGATTAAAATTCATATATTGTTCTGGATTTTTAGCGGAACCAATAAAAACGAAAATTGTTTTGGATAAAACTTCTCCCTGTAACGGATATAAATGTTACGATAGCATTAACTTGAATTTTTTAGCCGTAATTGTCAATACGTTTTTCAGTCTTTTGGGCATTCCCGTGACGATTGACCATAGCGAATTTAAAGCATAAATGATTAGATAAAATCGGAACTAAAAATTTTCAACTTACCAATAAGTTGTTTAAATACTAATAAATAGAAATAAAACGTTTCGTTAAAACTATATACACTCTACACTCTTCTAGAACGGAAATAAAATTACATAATATGAAAATTGATTCAAAATATTTGCTTAGATCCTTTAAAAACGAATTATGAAAATCAAATAAGCATTAAAATCGAACACAAATAATTACCTTCAACTCAAGATTAATTAGTATTATGGCCAAATTATTAATGTGATGACAAGTTAGTTTCTATAACAACTAAGAATCTAATCAATACCTAGGTTCTATTTCAAACGTTTCAATGGCAATTAATTATTAGTTAAAGTTCAGTTAGATACAATCATTAATAGGCTGTGAATTTTAACATTAAATTAATTTCCTCAGAAACCTAAAATCTAAGAAATACCCAGACTATAATTCAACGTTTCTATTGTAATTACCTTGCAAGTAAAGTTGGCAATACATTAATAACTGGGCCTTTCAGAATCTCTATAACAGCGACTAGGCCTGTGGTTCATTTGACGACTAGTATTATTCATTTTATTTAAAGCGGAAATGAAATTGAAACAACAAAAAACTGTTGGTTACTCAAAAAGGAAAATTGTGTTAAGGACGAGAATAAAACAAGAAAAAACATTGTTTGAGTTAGCGGGAATTACGCTAACCATCAATGTAACTGAATATTCAGCATACTTCGTGGAGTCACGTTTTAAGTTAACAAACCGTACAAGAGTCTCAAGGATGTGTATCAGGCAAGTCTAGTATCTCTCCAATAAAACTGGAAATATCGGTGTTTAAGTCCCGGTGTTTTGTAAGGAACTCGTGTTGTAACAGTTGGCTATAGTTCCATCTAAAATGAGCCGAAAATACTTTAGTAAGACAAGCAGCAGCTTAGAATTAAGATATGTATAATGCACAGCAATCTTTAAAATGATCAAAAATATCATCAGAGAACTACCTATATGAATAACTTACCTATCGACATATTTCCTTTGTAAACATTTGGAAATAAAGTCTTGAAACTCCTGAGAAAACTTTCCGTCTGTAGGCAGTCGGGGAGGATCTCCCGTGACGACTTGTTTGAGCTGTTCAAAAGGCGTGCCCCATTTGGGATATGGAAATTCTCCAGTAGCCAACTCAATTAGCGAAATTCCCAACGACCATACGTCCGATCTTATGTCGTACTGTGAGGGGTTTCCCTGGGGATCAATTCGCTCCGGCTAAAATGCAAGGAAAACGCTTAATTCAGAGACTCCCGCGAATTTAACGATTGTTACTTACAGCCATGTATGGTTTGCACCCAGCATCTATAGTTTTGGCAACAGAGTCCACAAGATAACCACTAATACCAAAATCACACATCTTGACTTCACCCTGTCTATTTATAAGAATATTTGAAGGTTTTACATCCCTATGAATTACTTTGAGTTGTGAATAGAGGTAATGGAGGGCACTTACTACAGCAAACGCTACTTTCCCTATACAAATAAACACACATATAACATTATAAATAATTAATCCTTGCAACCTACCCAAAACGTGTTCAGGTATTTTTCTGCCATTATTATAAACTTTAATGTAAAATTTGTCTAAACTTGTATCCATAACTTCCATGCAAATCCATACATCTCCCTCTCGAAATAGAGCCCCATAAAACTGAACTGTATATGGGCAATCACTGCTTCGCATAGAAATATCCAAGTCCATTAAAAGGCGTTTTTGTTCCTGAGTATTTACTGTGGCTGTGATACGCTACAAAATTATTCTTGCTGATTAACAGGAAACAATCTTTATTAATGAATTGAAAAATCATACTTTAACCGCCATAATAGTTCCACTGGGAATATGTTTCATCTTCTCAACTACGCCATATGCGCCACGTCCCAAATCACAGATTTTCTCCAAGTCGTCAGCTTCGACATCGAAAGTTTTGTCGCCGATGGTGATGGTTGTTCGAGAGTCCAAATTTCCAGGAGGAACTCTGAGTTAAAAACATAATTGTATTACAATTAGGCTTGAAGTGTTTTCATATTAAATCAAAATTTATGCCTATTCAAGGCGATTCACATTTTAATGTTTGAATTTTGAATAATGATACAATTGATACATAATCTCCTGGATAATCTCTTAAGTATTATGTTTATTGTGAATATTTATCTTCATGAATTGTAGTATCACAAAAACAAATAAAACTTTTGATAATTTTGCTTAATTTGGAAGTTTCTAAAAGACAACAATTTTAACTTCTTCACAAAATAATCCAGAGTGAAATATAGAAAGGAAAGGAATGAAAGAATCAAGATGATTTTGCTAATACTTACACTGGTGGTGGTTCATCTGGCATGTTTAAGGTTAATCTCGCAAAACCAGGTTTTTTGCGTCCTGACATGTTCAGCTAGAAACAATTAAAAACCAGTAATTAGAAAATTAAATTGCACTTGTTTAGTTTTTGAGTTAAAAATTTACAAATATAAATAACCAAATATGATTGAATTATAGTTTATTTCCTGAAAGTTGTTTTGAAAAATCTAACATCACCTCATTTTCAATTTTTGGAAATGCCATAATTCATAATACATAAAAGCTGCAGTTTAGTTGACAAGTTTTATTGCCAGGAAGTAAAGTTATTGATAGTTGATAATACACATCCTGGTGACACAAATATAGTGAAAAACAGACAATTTTATCAAATGGTAATGTGAAAGCCTAAAGGTGCACTGCAAGAAATATTAATGAATGTAATGTATATGTGTCTTTAAAAATTACTGCAGCAGAGTATTTCTTGTTATAGTTCACTTTGGTATATGTTAATTACAAATGTGTTTCAACAAATTAAGAATAATAAAATACAAATATGAGGTAAAATATGAAATACTGTCTGTTTCCAAACCTAGATACACGAAAGTAAACAATTGGAAGATGGAAAAGCAAGACTTCATAAGTAAATATGGATATCAAATTTTTATAGAGGGAAACAAAAATTGATACTTTGTTGATAGCCTCCTACAAAAATATTTAAAGGTCCCATATTTCCCCTTCACGTTATGAAAGTGCATTAAGTTGTCCACTTGTAGATGATTTTCAAATCACATGCTACTAAGTTATTAATGTAAATACATGTAAATAAGTTATAGTTATTAGTTATTTTAATATTTAGATTTGGCTTAATGTGTAATTTCATAGCATTACAACTTCCGACTTTCGTCTACCCACTATTTACTTATTATGCAAAAACATTAATAGAGAAAAAAACTGTTACTAAACCTTACACCTAAATATGACTATTGAATTTGCCCCACTTTAATTTTTATGTAATTTATATTTTAAATTATTGTTACCTTTTTTATAAGCTATTTTAGTAGATTTATGGAAGACTGAGCACAAAATTGACTAGCGCTTTCTTTAGGTTATGAAATATAGAGACTGGAGAAGCACAGTAACCAAGTCATCACTGATACTCGATTTAACTTACCGTTTATTGCTTGACGGGGAACAGATGCCGGCGCAATTTATATTAAGCTTTTTCAATTATTTTCAATTTAAATTGAGCTTTATTTAAATTTTCAATAAAATCAAATTAAAAGGCAGAAAAAATATCTTTCTCTCCGACTGCCTGACAGTTGACTGATACCTGTTATACTGACACTACAATCATGTACAAGATAACTCTTATTGGGCTCGTTCTTCTTTATTGTAGAACTAAATTTACAGTTTTCTGCAAAAGTACATGATATAAGTAGTCTGACATTTTTAGTAGGATAAATTCTACTTAAATCGAATTTTGTTTTGATTGTACTTTTCAAATTATTATTTGCTCTTTTTGTTACTGCTCCATTTTCATAAGGATAATAATGGTTACGTAGAAATAGATATTTAAACAATTAGTTTTAGTGTAACCTTGTTGGCAGTTGAAATATGCTTTGCTATATACGTGTTGATTACATGAAAGATTAAATTTATTTATTTTTATAGAGACATCTATTCATTACTAGTGTGAAACGTTGCAGAATAAGTGACTTATATTTTGATAATCATTAATTATTATTCCAAATGAATTTTTATACTTATTAATCTTAATGACGTCACGTTTCAATTCTAACATTAGCTGGGAGGAAGTGAAAATAATGTCACTGTTGGTTCACAATTGACACATGTCACTTTTAAATTTGTTTAATGTTTATATATTTTTCGATTAGCAAACAAATTATAATTAATAATAAAATAATACCAAACTTAAAATTTATTAATTTTCAACGAGTGTATTCGTATAAATGCAAATGTAGCTCATTTTTAATTATTAACCAGATGGTTGATTCAATTTACTACTGATGGTATCAGTATTCTAATTCATGGTTAAATTTAAATTTTAGAGTTTCTGTGAGTTTTATGTTTAAAGGCCTAAATTGAAAACTGCATTCAGCCCCTAACCATTGAATGACCGTTTTTAGTAGACTGCATTCAGTAAACCCAAAAATGTGGTTTATCGGAGAGCTTCTACCTCCCTTTGGATTTACTACTATTGCAGGCAGTGTACTGTTGGGCATATTAAGTTATTATGCTTTTAAGAAACTGGGAAATGACGAAGTTGTGGGAGTAAGGGATTCTTCCAAGAATCATAGTTGGATCCCTATAAAGGTTACTGCTAAGGCAAGTTAATTATTATAATTTGTTCGTTTCGCATTATGACCCCCATTAAGTAGGTACCTATAATTTCTTTTGACGTTTTTACATCAATAAATGGTACTACTTTGTTGTTTGTGTGCCCTAAAAATTACATCTTGAATAGCTTCTAATGTGGCACTAATGCATAAATTCATGTACAAACTTGCTCTGCTCCTTGTAATAAAATATTAAACCATAAAAAGTGCATTAGATTTATCTGCAAAGGTGTATTAGATCAACCACTTTGGTTATGTATAATTTATTGGTCAATTGGAATAGTATATAATAAGTTGAAATGAGCAAAATGGAAAACTATACATATAAGTATTCACTAAGTAATATGTTTAAGCTGTCAAAGCTGGTTAAAAAGTGGGAAAATAGAAGTTAAATTCGCCTTGTTTTTATCCCAATTTTAACCTATAAAATCCTTACAAGGTTATGCAGGTTTCACTCACAAAGAAAGAAATACATGCTATTATATTCGTAGAAATAGAATGCCAAGTAATAGGCACAAGATTCTATTCTTGTTTATGAAGGATTTAACTTTTCTCCAAGGGGTGCCATTTTGGGTGGAAAGCACCTTGTGGGCTGTTGGTAGGCAACCAAGGGTAGAGACCAGCAGATTCGGGGTTGAGGTCTTAACAGCAACGATTATATTCAGCCTGTGGAGGAGTTTCTGTTCTTACTCATTTTTGTACCTAGGAGTGTCAGCTTGTTTAACCTAATGAGTATGATGTGAAAGAGTAAAGATAGGACTAAGATTGTAATGTAAACAATTTTGAAATCCTAAAGAGATTTAAAGAAATTTTGTTGCCTAAATATCCTTCAAGGTGAGGCTATGATAGAAGGAAAAAAAGCACAAAGACATCAAAGCCAACCAACAACAAATGTATATTTGTTATTAACAATGTTTATTAAGACTCACTGTTTATAACATTATTTGCAATCACTCGCGTGTGCGAACCTTCTTATCAAATTTATTGTATAACACATTATTAATTATATATATACACTTCTTATACTCGATTTAAAAGTGTATTTTTCACTGTACCAAGAACTGAACTGAACAAAAACGAAGCAAAACGACCTAGCACCGAAGATCAGTTAGATACAAATTATCGTTAATAAAAAGGTCTAGTGAACACAGAGGGACCAACAATTAATTCATTTTTATATATCGTAAAGTATAGTCCGGCAAGTTTTAAACATGAACGACAATTTTTACATTTAAATTCGGCTGGTCATTCAGGCAACTCTTTAATATATGGAAGTTGAGCCAGGAAGAAATTAATTTTTATAATGTAAAATAAAAATACTTTAACTTATTTGACAGGTTTTTTTTTTTACCATAAAAGCACATTTTAGCTCATAAAGGAGTAAGATCTTATTAATTTTGTTTTTGTTTCCTTTCCACTGCATGAAATTATCCCAATTTAGTCCAGCTGGGATACATATCATTCATGTATAGGGTAGGCCAAATTTGACACTTACCAGGCAGGCCCTGCTTCTCTTATGTTATGGTAAACGTAATGATAAAAACCGTGTTTTTATATCTATCACCCTTCCGGGACTACGGAATATTATTCTGAAACGTGAATAAGTGTCACATACTCATAACATTGAGCTTCAAATCAGGGTCTAGAATTATTGTGTAAATATGTCGTCGGTATTATAGCGATTTGCCTTTGCCGCTGCTTCGAATTGATTTTAATACATTTCTCAGGCCGTAGTTCCACCATAAATAGCTGAGGTGATTTTATTAGTGCCGTCATCTTCTATCTGGTGTATCAGAAATTTATTTTTTAGTTCGAAAACGTTTTGTTAACAATCTCCACTATCTTGTTTTCTAGCTGTTGGTATTGAACGACGTGTCGATCCATTAACTTTTGTTTGAGAGTCAGATGTTCCTTCCTCTCTTCCTGGTCTCGTATTTCCTGCATTTTCTCATGCTCACCGTAACGTCTCTCCCGTTTTTTTTCTGCATAAAGGCATGCAGCGCAGCAAGCCCTCAAATGTCTCATTGGTTTCCCACTTCTGATACCAATTATTGCGACGTTTATTACACGGAATATCAACGCAACTACAATTCGCTAATAGGCAATTAATTATAAAACAGATTTAATCTAATTTTAACAAGAGTCTCCGTACGGTCATGGGACACCTGTACCGCAAGGTGCAATGACTAAAAGATTTCACAATTTTATTACAAATATGCAGATATTTATCTAAACAATCATTCCATAATATTGAACATAAATAAGAAACAATTAATTACTTAGCAAGTGTCCACTACAAACTCTTTTTGTCTGCATTTTACCTCCGACAGCTCTCTGCCAGTCGTAACAATACCTACATGTTCCCTTATTTCCTGGTATAGGTAGGATTGCTTTTAGGGCTATATTCGGTAAATTTTTGTCTTATATTTATTATAAACATGAATATTCCGTTCAGTAGGAAAAATAATAAAATACACGAAGAGCTGTATTTGACTCTGAGCACTGAAATGTTGTAGGTTTAATGAGAACAGTGCTCAAAGCAAAACAAAATTTAAATGCCATCTGAACACAGGCATGTTCGGCTACAAGGAGTGGAGCAAATTCATACTCGGCTTGAGATAAATTTTAAAATTGTGTTTAGATATACAGACTGTTTCATTAGTGTAATAAATGAGCTAACATGGGTCCCAATTGAACATACGTTGCATCGCAAAATTGACACAATTTTTAAAATTGTAAAATCCGCCTTCGAAAATATTTACAATGCGCACTAGTGGTGTGAAATTATTTCTTTATGACTCTTAAAATTTTTTCATATATTTTTTTGTATTTATTTACAGTCGGTCACAAAACTACTCGTACACCATACTTTCTCATTTGAGGCGCTATTGGGGATTGTACCTTAAAACTGACATATCTAACACGTGAAATGGTCTAAATTATCCGTTTTATTATTATTTAATAACAAAACATAAAATGAGAATACATATAAATCAACAAAATATCGTTTCTAATAGGTCACAAAAATATTCGTACAATACTAATACACGTATTAAAATAAATGGACGATTTAATACTTTGTAGGGCTCCCCTGGCTAAAATAACTTCTTTCAGTGGTCTGGGCATTGAATATACCAAATTGGCTGTGGTTTTATATGAAATTTGTTCCCGTTGTTATTAAAAAAAATTCAAAGATTCTCGACTTGTAATCTTTTTTTGAACTTTAGGAGAGTGGATGTTCTTGTTCACTTTCCTAAGATATCTCACAAATGTTCGATCGGATTCGGGTCTGGGGACTGAGGTGGACGATCAAGAAGTTTTGGCACACTATAAGCAATCCATATTTTTATATTATGTGCGCAATGTTTTGGATAGTTGTCCTGTTGAAAAGTCCAATTTTTGCACACATAATGGTACGTTAACATGCAAAAAAAAAATATATATATATATATATCAATAAATGCCAAAGACCCAACTCCAGTCGCCGCCGACATAACCATCCCAACCATAACGTGGCTACTACCGTGTTTAACTGTAGGGCAGAGATTTTCTGGATTGAATGCAGTTTTACGCTAAACTTCACTATTGCCATCCGATCCATATAAATTAAATTTGCTTTTGTTACTGAAAAGAACATTTTCCCAAAAACTTTCATCCTTATCTACGTATTTGTTGGCAAAATCTAACCGTTTCTGCTTATTAATTTTTGATATAAGTGGTTTCTTTCGGGGTATCTTTCCATAGAATCCAGAAGATTGCAAAACTATTCTTACATATTCCTGGTGTACCTTCTTCCCTGTTTCTGCCCACATTTGTATCGTCAAAGTAGGGGCACCCTGTTTCGTTTTTTTTAACTTTCCAAATAAGCGCGCGTGCTTCTCGTAAAGTTAAGTTCTTTTTTCGCCCTTTCCTCGATTTTTTAACACTTCCAGTTTTTTTGTAATGTTTAATAACATATTGTATAGTAAAACGACTTCTATGAACTGTTTTACTAATTTGTCTATACGGTTTTTTTTCTCTGTGTAACTCTATAATTAGATTTCGAATATCTTGGGAACAGTCTTGCCCTTTACGATCCATTTTTAATACTACTGATAAATGTTTGAGAAACATATTGTCCACGTACTTCGAAGCATTTGAGAGCAAAAAAGAATAAATTTAATTTTTTGTTTGATTTGTTTTGAATCATATCAGATCAGCCGTCGCCTGCACGAATATTTTTGGGAGCTTCCAAAAATGGTATTTTGTCCTTATACAGGAATTATTAATTTGAAATAATAGGGATAGTTTTGTCCATCTTATATGTTGCATATGTTAATTTTCAATCGCAATTCCTAAATAACCGTTAAATTGCGAATTTGAATGGTGTACGAATGCTTTCGCGACTGACTGCATAAGATAATAATAATTGTTTAGAAAATGTTGAAAATTACTATTTCAGTAATTTTTACTTGAAAGTTGTATACCTCATTTAACGGAGTTTAGATTGTGTTTTTAGTGCGTTTTCCGAATTTAAAGTTTTTTTCTTAAAGAAAATAGCCTAAAACGTGAATCAGAGGAGAACCATTTCGCTGGAAGATTGTGCAGCTGCTGTGGTACTTGCGGAAGTAGATTTGCCACAAATTCAAATCGCATCACTATTTGGAGTAGCACAATCTACGGTTACGGGTAGTAATTAAAGGAGACCTGGAGAAAGGCGATAAAGGTTAACAACGAATTACCAAGATCAATTTTTGCGACTGAAACTTTTACGACGCCGATTCATTAAAAGCAGTGCGCTGCAGGAGGAGTTTTCTCGTCGAAATAACTTTGGTATCTGTTAAGATACAGTGAGAAGGTTGGCGGAAAGGAATGTTACCCCTATGCAGCTGCAATATTGCTCGTAAAACATCGAAGAAAACGTCTTCAATTTGCCCGAGAACACCAAGATTGGGGAGATCGTCAATGGGGCAATGCACTCTTTGCGGATGAGTTCCGATTTTGCCTTTTTCGATGAAGATCGTCATAGGAGACTGTATCAAAGTCCTGGAGAGCAACACGCCTAGTGCAACATTGTTGGCATTGTGAGCTAAGAAGGTGGATTTGTTATAATATGGGGGAAGCAATAGTTTGGAAGATGTCATGGACTTAGTTGTGCTTCAGAACAGTGGTTTGACTGTCCACCGGTACATAACAGCATTTTATAACCATACGTACTGGTATTTGCCCCATTTATCGTCGAGGAATTTTTATTGATGCACGATAATGCACGTCCACATGTGGCACGAGTAGTATAAAATTACCTCCAAGATATGGAAATTCAAACGTTGCCTCGGCCAGCAAGAAGCCCTGATCTGAACTCTGTTGAACATTTATGAGACAACATGGGTCGATAAGTTAGAGCCTTGAAGGTTTCCTTTGGGCACTCATACGAGCTGTCATTGAGGATCACAGAAATATGAGATCAAGTTAGTGAAGTTGACAAAAAAAAAACTTAATATCAAATATGTTAAGGAGGCGGGCAGCACCAATCAGAGCAACAGGCCGCAATACACGCTATTAAATTTTGACTTGTTTGTACAAATTAACCAATAAAAATCTTGTAATTTTTTGATATACAGTGTATTAATTTAATATACCCCTCATTGATTCCTTTACGTTGGACTTATTGAAAATCATGATTTTACTTCGTTAGTAAACATAAATTCTTTACTCTAAAATTATAGAAACGAAAATACGTAAAAATGAAAAATATGCGTTAATTTTCCGGTGCAACATATTTCATTTCGCTTTCCAACTGGACTTGGTTCTAATGATGTCTGAGCTGGTTGCTGTAGGCGTTACTAGATACATTAATAGTTTAAGATTCTTGATATGATTTTGAATCTTCTTATGAATCCTTTACCTCTAAGATATGTCCCCCTTACCTACTTAACTTTTCATCTTGAATGCGAAACGACATTATTGACGTGTCACAATGTAGGGACACCCTGTAAGTATATGGATAAAAGTATTGGTTCTTCACTAGGCATGGTACTGTTCAGTTTGCGAATCATTCCTAATACACGGCATTGGTTTATATTGTGATTGTTGTGGGGTTTGTGCTGATTCTGAGTGTGTTAAGAAAGCTAATCAAAAACTTCAATGTAAATCAATTACCAGCAACAGTGAGGTACATTTTCATCACTGGGTCAAAGGTAAATATTTCAATAATCGAGTATTTTGTATTAAATGAAACCGAAGAGCTTAGATGTAGTTCAATTAAAAATAAGTTATGTACGTTATCATTATTATTAGTTCAGTTTCAAATGTTTCAATTTCATGGTATGTATGGCATCAGGAAATTTACCATTGGGCGCCATCTGTTCAGTTTGCAATGAGGACTGCTCAGTAGAACCTGGACTTATCGATTTCCAGTGTTGTTGGTGTCAGAGACCAGTTCACACTGGTTGCCTCAAGCAGGTTGACGAGGTAGGTACTGATGGACTTTTCAATTTTTGCAAGGTTTAAAACTGGTTGAAACAGTAAATGAAGTTAAATAATTCTACCCGATTTTCCGATTTAAGGTTTGCGATTTTGGCCCATTTAAATCTATGATCGTGCCTCCATATTGTGTTCAAGTGGCTAGGAGGAAAGGGGCGTTGAATAAACACTTATTGTTGAGAAATGTTAAAGATCCAGGATGGGATGAATGGTCCCCACTTGTAGTAATTGGTAGGGAGTTAATTTCTTGACAATTTCTTTAGTTAAATTCACAAATTTTCCTTTTTGACGATTCTTCATGTTTATAGCGAACAAAAAATCTGGTAATTCAGATGGCGCATTAATATTATCAGGATTTAGGAAATATTTAAATCCAGCACAAGTCATAGATCTGACTAATAGAAAACCAGCAGCGGCTCTGCAATGGTGTGTCCTCTTGGCTCCAAAGGTGATTAAAAAGTCATGATATTTAATTTATATGTCATGGTCCAAAGTTGTTATATGGTACTATAGTTACAAACGAGTTTTGAGGTGAATTTAGAATTTGATCTCTCTAACATGGTTCAAGAAACATAATGTTTTTGTCGGCCTTGTTATGGTTTTCTTGCGCAACGTATGATATTTCTAGTATTGTTATACCATAGTCCAAGAATGAACCCATCTGGATATGCTTATGTTTCGAAAAATTGATTGAGCTATTTTCAAAAAGTCTAATTCAAAATTTGACCTCAAAATTTAGATAACGTAATAGAGTTGGTAAATTCTATATGAGAGCCAATTCATTTTGGTATAAATAAGTATTTATGAGTAAACAATTCATATTTTGGCTCAAATTTCAGACGGTAAGGATCTTAGTTGCTGGCGGTGATGGAACCATATCTTGGGTACTGACGACTTCCCATAAACTGGATTTAGATGTAAGTTTTGATTTCCTGCAATAGGTGTTTTTAAACTTCATATATTAGCTCCGATATTGATATTTTGGGAAAAAAATCGTTTATAGGTAGATATTTTTATGTATTTTAATGATCAATTCTTAATATTTTTCTTTTTTAATTACCATTTTTCATTAATGGTAAAAAAGTTTTTTAAGTTCCATGGCGTCAGTAATTGCACTGGCAATACTGGTACTGGCACTATGTTTGAGTAAACTTGTTGCTTTACTTAAAATTTTATTCACTTCTAGCCGGAGCCCCCCTTGGCCATAATACCTCTTGGTACGGGAAATGATCTGTCTAGGGTATTAGGGTGGGGAAAGGAAAACGGCTCAGAATTAGATGTACCTAAGATTTTGAATGATATTCAAGAAGCAAGCTTATCTCAACTTGATAGGTGAGATCTGAATTTCGATGCTAAATTACCTTTTTTTTCTATTTTTGAACAAGTTGGTTTAAGTGCAGAACTTCAATTTAATGATTTAGTTTAGGGCCATAAAGCTGAAGTTTTACTTTTACGGAATAATTATCATTTTATCATCGTTTTGATGAACGAAAATGATAAATGTATCAAGATAATATTGGGACCATTTCCATTGTTAATAAATGTTGCTTTATTAACGAAGTAAAAAAAAACTAACGGATTTACTACTACTCGACTGTGCCTCTGCCCTTCTATATCTCGATTGCCAATTTTCTTCCTTCTCCTTCCTTTTTAGTTCTGGGGAAGTATCCCAGTCCAGAGGAGGATTCCCTGACAATTCGCCATTTAGTAGCAATGGTAGTAGTAACCTCGTTCGAGTGCTTTATCCTAGTCCATTAGTTTTTTTAATCATAATCATATTTTTAACTCTAGTATTAAAAACTTATGAATTGCTAAATCTCCGATGAATGTATTAGAATAATTTTCGATGCAGGATGTTTTGTATTTCTATAGAATTTTCTTTTTGGTAATCTTCTCATTTTTCAGGTGGCAAACGGAAGTAATTTCAAACAGACACTTAGGACTAAGAATACCAAACAAGACATTTTTCATGTATAATTATATGAGCGTGGGAGTGGACGCTCAAGTTGCACTCAGTTTCCATAAAACTAGAGACAGTATTTTTTACGTATATGGTAGTAGATTGTTTAACAAAGTAAGTGCCAAAATTATAACCGTTTGATACAAATTCGGCAAAAATTAATTATGAAAAAGTCCTCTGAGTTCATATTAAAAAAGTTGATTTGCACATATCTTTTAGTAATTTTTTCGATTTTATAGCTTCTCTACTTGTGTTTTGGCACCCAACAAGTTGTAACAGCTGACTGTAAAAATTTAGAACAAAGACTGGAGTTATACTTGGACGGTCATCAAGTTCCCTTGCCAGAACTGGAGTCAATAGTTGTTTTAAATATATCGTCATGGGGTGCTGGCGTTAACTTATGGGGTAACCAATTACGCAACAATTAAAATATTCCTTGCTTCCATTTTTGCACGATATTTTCTTTAGGTTTAGGGGACGGTTCAAGTAAAATGTCACAATCACATCAAGATGGTATATTGGAAGTCGTTGGGATTTATTCCTCCTTCCACATTGCCCAAATGCAAGTGGGGTTCTCAGCTCCTATTCGATTGGGCCAAGCTCGAACTGTTAAGGTAAAACAAAAATATGGTTTTTCTATGTTTTGAGAAAAGAAAAATGTCTAAATTTTCATTTTGCATTTTAGATTCGATTGAAAGAGAAAGCTCCCGTTCAAATCGACGGTGAACCTTGGGAACAGCATCCTGCGACTTTGAAAGTTACTTACGTGAATAAGTGTCCCATTTTCATAAACCAGAATGATAATAATTAATCATTTGTTATTCAATGACTCATTAAAAAAAAATAATGTAATATCCACCTCGTTAAGTTCCCAAAAGAGCCATGCTGCCCTAAATAAGGAATTTACATTGTTTCGTTTATCAGTCTGGATTATTAATAATTAAACCATGTCTTTCCAATAGCCTTGATGAGTTGAAGGAGGTTAAGGGAATTTTTGTTGTCACTTTTATAATATAGTTTATAAATATTTTTTAAACGTTTGTTCGTTGTTGCTGTTGCATTTAGTTGCATGTTATATGTGTTATTAATCGGAGTTATTTTTATGTAAAAAAGGAATATGTTGCTTGAGTTAACAATTTTCACGCGGCAGTGATATGAAGAAGTAAATTTTTCATTTCAACTCTAAAGAAAAATACATTCGCATAAAAGTACATTTTCCAACTTGCCAATAATCCGCACCGCTTAAAAACTTAACTAGTCAAAATATGAAATACCATGCAAGTAATACGCCCCTTTCCCCTTACATGTAAATTAACTTTTAGTTTTACTCGCCTAATTAAACTTAAACATGTTATTTTTTAATAGAAGAAGGTGTTTTACAAAATGGTCTTTTGCGGGTTCCAAAGATATTTTATTGTATTAACTAGATGTTGAAAAAAGTATTTCCTGAACATCATACGCTACCATTGTGTTGTAATAAATCGAAATTGTTCGTACTCTGAAAATATATGTTTTCCTATTAAATGATGTGTGTTTTTATCTTCAACCCTTTCCTCGAAGAACTGAGCCAGAAGTTCGTTCATATGTTTCTGAAATATGTGTATTACATGCACGTATTTCATAAATATTAATTTTTTAAAAGTTGCCTTTTTGGCGCCTTTTAACATGGTGCAAATTTAACTTTTTTGTATCGAAAGTAAAATAATAGAATTTTTAATTTTGTATGAAAATCGTCTAAATATCACAGCAACATTTGCAGTTGTGTTCTCAATTGGGGAATTTTCATTCTCGATGTTAAACCACAATAGGACCATTTTTAAAAATGGTTTTGCTGGCACTTTAGGTAACGTAATAATTCATTTTATTATAGTGGTTGGCAAAATGTTTTCGTCCGGCATTTATAACTTCTTTACTAGTGCGAAAAATATTTCCCCCTGCGCATGCGTTCTGTTGCCTTCTAGGAAAACGGTTTGCGATCGTTTTTAAATGGAAGATAAGAAGTTATATTTTTTTATATAACGAATAAGATACATTTTGCAACTTCCACCACTTATTGCTGATTTTACAGAATTAACAGTTAACAAGTTTTTACCCTGTATATCTTACAGAAAATTTGAATTAAAATCTGAAAGAGCAATCCTTTTTACATTAATTTTGTATTCCTGTTTCATTTCAATATCTCAGTCCGTCTTCAAGAAAAATCTATTTAACGAACATTATATTTAAATTTATACGTAAATAATACACGGAATTAAAAGTGAAACCAATAAAATGTATTTTCCTTTTCAATTGCAAAACGTATCACTCGTCACTTAAAAAAACATAACTTTACAAATTTTCGAAGTGTTTAATCTAGATATTTTAAGATTAAAGGCAAAAAAATTAATTCAAATTTTTACTTTCAATACCCTGTATATATTCGGAACTCTCAGTTTTTGGTTAAACCATATTTTTTCGAACCGTCGTTATTCGACGTTTAGTATTTCCAGCTTTCGGTTGTCTCAAATTGTTAATAAATCATCCTGTATACGTGCGACACTCATACGTCCATGCAAAATGAAGTACTACTCATCTGCATATACCAACATTTAGAGTTTTGTTTACCAACATCTGTATATCGTAAATATTTAACACCTCTTAACATATCGATCCGATAGCATTACCGACCGTAAGTACAGTTATCCCATAATAATGCCACATTAAAAAGAACATAAGCGATAAAAGACCCTGTAGTGTATGCATATGGAGGAATTTTGTGCATGAGGAAAAATAAGACACGACGAATGCACATTTTATGGTAATATGAGTAGGTTCGGTGACGATGACGTAATGAAATTGCACTTGTGACAGTGACCGAGTGTGACGATGTAATTTTACCGCAGAATGGGCACAACAACCTTTTTTTACAGTAAGAGGACTGACGTCATTTATGAATTTTGGCGTTCAAAGGAAATGGCGTATTGAGAGAAACTGAAAAGTTTTGAGTTCAAAACGATTTCTCAACTTGGAAGTTTTTAATTTACAAAAAAATATATATATTTTTTACACAAGTGTTTCTTGAACTTGTGTACTTGTTTGCCTCCACTCATTCAAAATTATGATTAATCACCAAGACCCAAATATTTTCAAGCAGATCTGTGCCCCTTATTATGCATAGAGAAATTTACAATTTAAATTTGTTTAGAGTCGGAATGGTTTATTGTTGCCATTCCACATGCGAATCTCGAAGTGGCCTAGAATATTTTGCAAATGTGTTTTAAACCAACTTGTTTATGGCTTTAATCGATTTAAACAGTTAAAAAGATTTAAAAACTACGCGTGGGTCCGGGATAACCCAATTTCCTTTTGCGTTTCCTTACAACCTACGGTGTATGCATGCTTGATGTTCCATTAACAATTTACCCCCCCCCCCCCCATCTAATTTCTTTATAGACGTCGGAAATGTTACTTTTCCCTAAGTTTTTCACTCTGAATTTTTCTTCCTCTCTTTACCCATCTCTTTTTTTTCTTGTTTGAATCATTTTTTTCTGCATTTTTCCTTTATCTTGTTCGTTTATTTGGTTCCCCCCTTTGGATGTTCCCCTCCCAGCCAACTGGGTTATCTCGCACCGAACACAGAAATTAAAAATTTTGAAAATTATTAAAAAATAACGTTACTTCCCACATTTCCTAGATTACACTGGGTGTTAAAGGTGAATAGGTGGACAACAAAGTGGACCATTTTGTGGCTTTTAAAAGAAGTGAACAGCGTCAGTAAAACCACATTGAGTGCAGTAGACGAAGAATCGCTTTTTCAGATCACAATCTGACGAGTAAATCATATGCAAACATGAAATAGACATATTTTATGCCGAAGAGGCAATGTGATTCGTCTTTTTGAAGAATTTTAATAAGCAGTATCTACTGCGTGCCAACAAGCATGTTCCTTTGAGACGGAACATAAAAGGGTACTGTAATGGTATCATCCAAGAGATAAGCAAATTAATCTTATGTGTGCGAGATTGAGTGCGTGTGATTATCATATGGGATGCATTATAAGGGGACAAGAACTATATACTTTCAGGGCTCAGGCTAAGGGTCAGAAGTATTCTGACCCATAGCCTTCCTTCAAAATCGTCCCTGGAGATTTTTTTTATTTGGTCCCCTCAAAGCATTGTACAGGGACGAGACTGGAAAATCGAGTCTCAGTGTCAATAGACCAACGTTTAGGTAACTTTATCTAGAGGATAATTTCAAGAGAAACAGTCATCATTGGTCAGTTTGCTGGTTTCGCGTAAATAATCTTTTAAAAGTGAGAGAGTTTCAATCATTTAGCGTCCAAGAGGAACAAATCCTTGAAATTTCCCTAGTGCAGAAAATTAAATCTATTGTCTATCATAGTTATTATATTTATATTGCTATTAGTTGGCTCTAAAGTATGAGAGCCACATTATTAAGGTGCTGTCAACTTTAACTGCAGGCTCATATCCATATAAGCGTTCCGTAGAAAAAATCCTATTGGCTACATTCTTGGGTTCTATAGAAATTAGTTTGGTGTTGAAGTTAACAACACGTTAACATTTTGATCCTAAATAAGCTCAGGTGTCCTTCTGACAAAATATTTTTCTTTTCAACACTATTAACAATTTCCGGTGCATTTTCGATGGGCCACCCGGTATGGCAGCAGTTAAAAATTACAGAAGGGACCTTCGGAACCACTCCATGTCGAAAGTCTACTCTGCAAAAGAGCAACAAATTACTGGTTTATAGTGCGCTTTCGGGAACTCACGTTGCACGTTTGAACTTCCTTATGTGTGGCAGCGTGTGGTAGTACCCGATCTCATTGCAAACACGTACCGTGCAGATATTTATCTGTAATAGTACCGACATGGAACTAGATTAATATCCTTGTACATACACTGCAAAAAATGAATTATTCTGTTATACTTGTAGCGTCCGACCTTAGAGGTACTTTGACTTTACGTAAAATAGCTGTCTTATCTGATATTCCTACGTAGATATTTCTCTGATTCTATTCATGTTTCAATGTAGGTAGGTATCGTTGAAAATTGTCATGTGATCTTATGAATTATGGAGAATCCTGAATGGGCAAAAAATTTAGAAAATGTGTACCATACGGCTCTAAATTCTGCCCCCATGTTGTTAACTATCTAGTAAATTATTATTTTTTTAAATTCAAAAGCAGCATTAAATAGGACCAAAAATACTATCTTCTGACGTTTTTTATTTTTTTTAAATGCTGTTTACGTCACCGGTAGTGCAAAATGACAGGAGAAAAATACTAGAAGAGGTGTTATGGAACCAACTTGGATGTATGCTACAATGGAAAATAAATATAGATTCACAGTAGTTCCCTTAATGAATGATTTTTTTTTAACCTCTTAATGGCTTTAACGGCCGGCGCCCACCAAGAATTTTTATTGACCGCTATCCGTTAAGAACCGTTTACTAGTCCCTTCTTTTTAAGTATGTTAAATTCAGACGACAGTGTTATATAGCGAAAAAAATACATTTTGATAGTGGTACACAGAGAATGCACAAATGCATGAAATGAGGCAGCTAAATCTATTTTGCATAGTCATTATTTTGTAATTTTCTTTGCAAATTGGGACCGAAATGGGATGGCTCTCAGAGAAATTTTAAGGAGACGCTTAGTAAGGAGTTGTTGGATTTTAAGGGAAAATCTAATAGGTCATCAAGTTTTAATTTTAAATACAAGAATAGCTTACACCAGTTCAAACAGTTGCTGCCATTCAAGGTAGTCAAAAAACCTTCTAATATGAATTTTTATAATGTTTGTTAGCTCCTAGTTTCAAAGTTTTTGAAAAAATAGGAGAAGAAGCAGTTCCAAGGGTATGAGATTATTAATATTATTTATTAATTTGAAAACCTACTTCATACTTCTTAAAACATGTTTTTCCTGTGTTTACCAGAACACATTTGCCCATCTCATAAACTAATGAAAACATTTCTGTCTTTCATTTGGTGCAACTACTCTTTAACCTTCCTTGACCTTGCTAGAGACTCAAAAAAGACAATAAACCTTAAGAAAAGCACATTTAAAATTTGAAAAAAATTAAAATCTTAAGCACACCATTAGCAATATCACGATATTCACTTCTCGACTCTCCCGACCATCTCCTCTCTACTCTCCCGAGTCCAAACCAATTATTTACAACCAGTCTAATTATACTTCTGCTGCATTATGGGTGAAATATCTTGGGAATCATGCTAGAACTTCTCCACAAAGGACTTGCAGCTAGCATTAATCAATGTGATATTATCAAAAACAAATAGTACCGGAAGCTGTAGTAGCATACCCGCAGAGCTTAATCTCTTACATAAGGTCCCAGCACACGAAGCTTTCACTCTCCGTCTATGCAATATCTTCATCAGAGCTATTGCATAACCGACATTAAACTTGACTTAACAAATTGAACTTGACATTGAATTTATGCGATTTCTCTCTTGAGAGTTAAATTACAATATCCTGTGGGTAATTATTCTTTTTAGGGTTAAGGTGATGGAAGAATAAAGAATTGCTGCTGCTGCAGTTAGTGTACGAACGAGGAGAAATAGAGATAAAGGGGAATTGTACTCACAGGTAAATAGAGACATTCTTTTGACATTTCTGATCCGAAAAAAAATTATATCCTAAAGGATTTGGTAGAAAGCTCGACGTTTCGCCCGCGCTTGTTGTTACGTATGGATCGGGAGGTCATGTCGAAAGGCCTGCAGGATCTCCCGATTTGTCGCCATTGGGCTTTTTTTGTAGAGCTGTTTGAAATTTAAAATTTACATGACCGAATTCAATTTTATGAGCGCCAACAAGTAACTCCTCAAATACTCCATGATGCTCGCGTACATTTCGAACAGTGCCCTTGTAATAGCATGGACGTCGGAAGTGAACATTTTTAATATTTGTTGATACTATCACAAGTGGAAAGAAATGTTGTTATTTCATTTTCTCCTTTCTTACGAGCGGCTCAATCAATTCCAAAGAGGAAGGTCCCATAACAAGGGGAATTCAATTCCCTTCAAATTGAGATATCACTCTCCTCCGTTTCCATTTAAGATTCTAACGGTCGCAGTCACCCCTTCGTAGGAGTTGCAGTAGTGGGAGGAGGGGCAAATATGTAAAAACTGCGTCCCCCTGAAAAGTAAGATTTACGCGCCCGAGCATATTTCCCTTGTGCGTTTATGAGAAAAAAAGTTGAGTGGGAACTTTTCGGTGGGCCATCCTGAACAATTTCACCTTATTAATAATATGGATAGTGAGAAACAGTAAATTTCCATTTGTCTTTAGGAAATTCTTAAGCGGCAACAGTTAAAAGTAGGTAGTAATTCCACTTCTGCCGAGATCTGTTGGCCACACCAATTTTTCATATTTAAGAAATAATAAATGTCTTTTACGAATTGTGTGGAAATAAAATTGATGGTCCTCACAGTAAAACCCCGTGTATTTTTATTCATGTAATGAATAGCTATGAGAGATAACAGTTACGCGGATTAGATGGTCAATTAATTATTTTGAGGTCAACATTCCGACGACCAAAATATTCGGTTTAAGCGATTGATTGTTTCCGAAAATTAGGTAAAATAAGGAAAAAATTATTCGTTGGGTATTTTTTATATATACAGACATTAATATTTATTGTGTACATGCCAGGACCACACCCGAACTGCGGTCATTGTGTAAATCCCCAAAAAAAAATAACGAACTTGGCTTTGACCTTAACCACTCCTTATAAGGGGGCATTGTTGTTTATTTTGAGGGCATATTTATGTGGGGTGAGACAAAAAGCAAACGAAGTTTACAATTTGGACAACCGCAAACTACCTAGTTCTTCTTAGTACAAGTTCATTACGAATTCAACGAGTCGTCGAAAACTTTTTAGATCATAACTCAGTGTCAGTTCATCCAATATATCCCTCTTGTTTTTCGGCAGATTGCGATCTGGGATGGCACAAGCAATGAAAGTACCCATAGCGAAGACCACCATTACAAGAATAGTTTTGTTTTCTTTCATTTCTTTTCACCTGTACTTTTATAGAATTTTTATCTCCGGAGGTTTTTTATTTTTTAATCGGAGAACCCCTGGCTCGATGATTTTTACAGCTGTCTATACTTCTAAAAGACCACTTTCGAATTCTCCATCTATCTTCAGATCACAATCATTAAATGAAGGAACAGACTTCTGTACCGAGATGGTAGATTAATGGCGTACACAGACGAGAAATTATGATATCAGAAATATTTGGTCTTAGGAAAAAACGTGGATGCCTGAAGGGCTCATTTCATCAACGGTCAGAAGGACGATGCAGATTGCGATTCAGGACAGTGACCCATTTCAACAGTCAAATCATTTCTAAAAACTTGCACATCGGTCATTCTAAATGAAAGAAAAATAAATTGAGTCATTATTGCCGGTTTTTCTTGATTTTCAGTTTGCGATGAAGGAATTCTGATCTCGACTTCTTTCACGTGCTTATGATGCGGGTGCATACGGAATTTATTAAGTCAAATATTTGTCAAATGAGCGTGTATTTTCTGTCAGTAATCCCTTGACTTGAAAGACGAGTATTCACCATTTTTTCAAAATTTTTTTCCTCTCAGATCTAGTAAATGAGTTCTTCCAATTTTAGTCAACTGTTGCTTCACTACACTATAGCGAGGTAGCAGCTTTTCAAATTAATTGATTGAGGAGGTCTACTTGGATATATGCGTTTTCCAACAAGTCCCGTTGATATTTCTTCATTTCGGTTGAGTTCCATGAATTGTCTACCACTCTTTTTCTCGAGCTTTTTCCGATTCTGGAATACTATACTATCCATTTGGAGAGTGCTTTCAGATCATCCCGCAGACTACTTGTTCAGAAACGGCGATAAAGCTGCTTGCAGATTTAGGTATGTCGCTATGTCACTATTCCTTGCCAGTGAACTATTTCGCATTTGCCATACGTTTCTCGCATACGAAAGGCGGCCGGGTACTATCAAAAGTACCACACGGTCTGCTTCAGCCTTTTATTGATTGTCACTTGGTAACATGCAGGGAATTTTAAGTTGGTTTGTGGGATAAATTGGCGATTTTTATTTATTGCTTTGGATTAATGGGACATGCGACCGATCGTGAATACTTATAATATTTTAAATATATTGGATTCGCAGACATGGTTATTTCAAATCAATAGCAAATTCTTGATTCTTGCTCTAATATTCCCAGATATATAGGGTGTCTCTGAAATGACTGTCCAACCAAAAATTCTTGAACCAGAAATAAGGCAGATTTGCCTATATTCAACGTTGTTTCGTTTTGTAGCTACAGGACATCAGAGTCCTTAAATTGTTACCGTTTCTTTGGAATAATTGCTAAACGCTTTTATCGATTTTGACTAACTTGGGAGCTAAAAGTTACTACATAAAATGGCGTGTTTTAACGTGTGCAGGAACTTTTTTTTATGTGTAGAAATATTAAAAATGGTTCCTAAATAAAGGTTTTTATTTTTGTTCCCCCTGTACAAGTGACTTTAGTCCCCCCCCCCCCCCTCCCCCCTCACTAGCGGATTTCATTCTGAACCTTTTTGCCTCGTAAAATACTCTCTAAGCACACAGTTTCTCTACAAAAAAAAATATTTACGATATTTTGCAGTTCATTATTGATGTGAAAACAATGTTTAAAAAAATCCCAGTATGATGTTCGAGATGCAGGCTAATTTTGCAGAACAAATTTATTTGTGTAGTCAGGAAAACGGTCAAAATTTAGAACTTTTGTTATAGGAATTGAAGAAAGATGGCGGTTACTGAGTCCAGGTTAGTTCGGGTTAGTTGGCGAAAATTTTACATGGGACAAAAAGCTTCAATTTAAAGACAGCTAGTGGTCGAGAAAAGTCATTTGTACAGGGGGCAACAAAAATTCAAACTCTCATTTACGGACCGCGCGGCATTATTAATATTTCCACGCATTAAACAAAAGATTCCGCACACGTCAAAACACGCCAGTTAATGTATTAACTCTTAGTTTGAAAATTGGTGAAAATCCGAAAAATCCTTTAAAAATTATATCAAAAAAACATATTTATTTGGGAATTTTGACGTTCTGTAGCGGCAAAACGAAGTAAAATCGGATGTAGGTAACTTATTTTTGGCTCAGGAATTTTCGGTCATACAAGTGTCATGCAGTCATTTCAGGGACGCTCTGTATCAGGTTTTTGAGTTCGAATCCGCGTCTGTTTCGAAGACGACAAAAATGGCCTCAGCGATTGAACGTTTCGGGAACAGGTAGAGTAACTGCATTAAGAGCAGAGATCAAATTAACTGTCTCGATGAGCTCTACCGGCCTGCGTCGAGGAGGTTCTGTCCAAATAAACTTTCTTGCATTTTTAAGGTCTCAGAGGGCATTTAAAGTATTCAGGGTTAATGTGGGATCCATTTCGGTCAAATGCAGACAAGAAACCTCACCTTAAACGGTTCGAAATTTTCCCGATAATTTTCAAAGGAGACGAGGTGTACAAGTTTAACCACTTTTCGAGATTTAAGCGCCGATCTCTTGGGAACCGGGAGGTGAATCGCGTTAGGATTTAAAATATCTCAAAAATTGTGTGGAAAAAAAAGAAAATTATCCTGAATGAATTCGTATTTTCCAAATAACGTTTTATTGGCGACTTTTTATCGCTCCACAAAAAGTCGCATATTCGAACAAAAACATCCTGTAGAATACATTATGTTAATGTGTCTTCAGAGCGATTACCACTATGCGGTTAATATCGCTAATAATTAATTTTGTTGAAGATGCAATTAGAACTAAATTGGCAAGTTGTTAAGATGCAGATGTAGTTACATCTCTCAATTTTTCATTTTAATCTGTGAAAAATCAACAACTTCGCAATCGCTTCCAAGGCTAATTTTAGCTATTAAATAGCAGTGAAATGCATTGAAACATTTTTGGAGGGACTGTTCCCTGAACTAGAACCAAAAGTTTGGTGGTTCGAGTAACATTTGCCCAAGGAGGGGAATTGTGACTTTCGCGATGGTACTTAAGTTTTATTAACTGCGGATGTTTGCACCAATTCATTGTTTGTGGATTCAACAAACAGGGTTCAATACACTGCAAATTTCAAGGCGTTCCACTACCATTGCGGGTTTTAATTGGAATTAAAGAAACGCACATTGGTCATGAAACATCTTCGTTCCTGGCCTTGATAGTTATGTTAATTATCTATGTGTTTTTGGAAATAGACGTATTGGTTTTATTCCCTTTAAAATGCCTGTTTTAAGTTTTTTCTTGTGCGCAGCAATAATGGGCGATTCCCATTTTTTTAAAAATGTTTTAAATTTTTTAATGCGACCTTAACTAATGTTAGTTTAAGGGCCAGTTTCTCGAAAACCATTGAGGACCTTGTGAGATATTTGACAGACGCCCTGAGAGTTGCTTCTTAAGGATCCTGGTACGATTAAAACTTATTTCGTGTCTTGCCACAAGAATGCCTGAAACGTGCTCATGCTAAAAAGGCACAGATAGTAAAACGTGAATTCTTGACGTATTTGTGAAAGAAAATGTTGAGCTATCCTGGATCTGGAATTTTTATTTGGTTTATTCTCGTTATAATAAAATAGATTTTATTAATGTGAATTTCGTCTATACCCCATGAATGAGTGTTATTAAGTAAATCTGCGACTTCCTAAAAACCCTCGAAATTATTTATACCTGGCCTGAAGATCGCCCCATTAATCATTACACAACAACAGAAAAAGCTTGATGATACCGAAAGGTTAATAATATATGATAGCAAACTCGTAAGGATTCATTTCATTATAAGACCTACCAAAGTATCATATACACGTGAGATTCAAACGCTGCGTAATCCATTTCCAAGGTTACTTTTTTGTGCCCAAATTCAATCAAATCACCATGGATACTAATCAGATGAATAGCAAGCAAATTGAGCTAATTCATTCAACATCATTATGCTAACTACACCATCGCTTTCAACCTGCAGGCATAATCTGTGACTGTGTTTGCATAGTATAATGATTATGCAAGATTTTAAGAGATTAATGAAGTTATATCTCTATCAGCTCATCATCAGGTGCTAATAAACCTGTTACAGTGAGTTGGAGCGTAGTCCTATGCCGAACCTTCACGAATGTTTAGTAAAATATCATTCTTTCTATCTAGGTCCAAATTACAGAAAACATATTCTCTATTAGATTTGTGGTCAGCCCAAATACCTCGTTATGAGTTCTCTCGCTGATGTTGTCACATTGCCAAAAGGACTCATGGATCGCGTTAGAGCTTCTGAATATTGAATCGGTACGGGGTTGCTCATTAGTGCGTCAAAACGCGATATTTCATTAAATATAAATATTGCCAGGAGATGCTTCACACGAAAGTGTGTGGTCGTTAGAATTAAAAATTATTTTCAAATGTACAGGGTCTGTCATGAAAATGTGGTAGCATAAAATTGTGATTTTTTAAATAGAACCTTCCATTTGTTTGCCATTTTTGAACTTATCGGTAAATTTCAGGGTCAGTTTATGTGAAGGGTTTTACGTCAAAATTTGACAGTTTCCGAATTATTCGGAAAAATTCCAATGTTTTGATAGCTGCAAGGCCTCACGGAAATCAATGCTGCACCCTAACCGCTGAGAATTTTGGAGACGATCTTATGAGGCTCCAAGAGGATCTAATCAGCTACGTTTTCACGTGTTTTAATTAAAAAAAAAGTTTTCCCCCACCCTCCAAATAGGCCTCCGAAGTTGCATGACATCAAACCTCGATAACTTGTTTATTTCAAATGCCCCAATTGTCCAGAATTCGAAAATAGGCAAAACTACGGGACATTACTTCATCTTTATGGTAATGAGGTACGCGAAACAAATTTTCAAATTATCCTCCATCTCGACCAGAGTCCAGTGACAGTCTTGGTAGAAAAGATCTAGGTAAGAATTAAGTAAAAAATGTATAAATTAACGAAAAATACATTAGAATTAACGTGCAATTTCGAAAATATAAAGAAAATACGGTAATGAATAGTCGTGAAAAACCGGGCGTCCTGAAACTTTTGGCTATAGTGACGTCACCGGTGCGATTTCGAAGCATTTACAAGCCAAAAGGGGTTAATTTTTTGGTTAATTTGAAACCGGCTGCATTTAAGGATACCGTAATGTTAACAAAAGTTATAGATATTTCGATTCGGAATCGGATGCCGTCTACAAGATTTGGTCATTCCATTTCAAATAAACGAGTTATTGATGCTGCAAGTCACGCAATTTCGAAGGCCTATTTCCGCGAGACCTCGCAGTTATCGAAACATTCGAATTTTCCCGAATGATTCGATAACGATACATTTTTTACTTAAAACCCACCGACGCACTAATGAATAATCCCCGCGTTGATTCATCAATTTGTTCAGGAGCTCTAATGCTATCGATGAATCGCTGTGGTAATGAAATGTGACAGCGTTAATCAGTGGGAAGGTTCGGAAAGACGTAGTTGGGTCGACCACAAATCTAATGGAAAATATGTTACTGTAGGTTTGAGTTATGGAAAAAATGATGTTTTACTAAATATTCGATATTCAAATTTCCGCATAGGATTACACTACAAGAACGGAACCCTAACAGGATTTACCGTAATATTACATCATAGAGATACAAAAAAATAATACCAACTGCCGTTTAATAAATCTGTTGGTTGTTTTCCATAAATTAGGGTTTTTCCGCGGATAAACTTAGGTAAACCGACTTCTTTATTGATCTCTTGAATAGGAGATCGATTTGCATAAAAGGTCACTGAATCGAGTAAACTCGCTCTCTAGTGCAAGGCCAATGGCAGTCAGTAACGCAATCGATTCTGTAAGCTATTGGCAAATATTGTCGAAAATTGCGAGAATACTTTCATAAAGAGATCATTCAACTTAACAGAGCCTTTCTCCAGAAAGGTTCTGCAAAACTTTTGAAGATCCTTAAATTGAAGGAATTATGTAACCGAATAGAAGAGCGCGTTCACGAATCAGCATAGGTGTATGTACTGCAGCAGTTCATCTATGTATTAGTATAATAGAAACGAAGTCTTGATGGGTAATTCGGTTCACAATCAGCGATATTGTTCGAAAGCTGCCTCTAACCCTGAAGCACTGCCTGTTGTCATTTTCCAGCGTTTTCTGTATTCGGGGTCCTCAGCCATTTTCACCAGGTACTGATTTCCCTCGAAGATTTTTTCCGCTATTTTCATGAAGCGCCTCCTCAGTCTCATTCTAGGGGCACCCACGTGACCTTGAATCTTGAACTTCATTTTTACATTTTCTACATGGCGATGAGATATTTAACGCACTGCCGTTATTTTTACTTTACCGCCCATTGCCGAGAGCGGCGGGCGGTATTGCAACTTCACGTTGGGGTGAGAGACAGGCCGTGAAAATATTACATCGCCCGCCGGTCATAAATACGTTTTTTCCGCCATGGAAATTAAGATGCAAACAAATGGTTTCCATCAGTTTGATTTAGATTATGGTCGAGTCCATGATCATTCTCTTTCTGTCGTCTCTTTCATCCGGTACTGATTCCTGGCACACGATCCCAAGGAGGGCATTCGAGAGCGATGAAACGGGACAGAAACATGGAATCCGAGAAATTATTGCGGCACCAATGCGAAGGGGACTATCCACGAGAGAAGACACGGCACACAGTATAAGAAGAAAACGAGAGGGAGAAGCAAGAGCGTCAAAAAAGCTATTTAGGATTGAAATAAAATGCGAAAAAAGCGGAGGAAACTGAATTTTTTTCGAAACCCTGTATATTCTACCATAATTGTAAAATTTTCGCTGCACTTCTTTCTACAGCTCTGACAACTAATTTTTTGCTCTGACTCTAATGCTAAACATACTAAGGCGTAGAAGTGCAACTGTGCAGCAAATTGTGAAATTTGTTCCACAATTTTCTTTTTTGATGGTTGCCAATTATACATAGTTGTAGATTGAATCTCGATCTGTCGACTGCTTCAATCCTTCTGTCCGTAGGACAGCCGATGGACCTACGGACTATAGGATCGATCGTTCGCTTATCAATCGGGCGATCGGCCGGTAGGTCGACGAGAGGACAGCAACACAAAGTATACGTCCATAATATACTCTGTACAATTTCATATTTCATTTTTGCCGTTATTTCTTATGGTTGTGCCAGAAAAAATGTGGATGAAGGGGAATAGGACTAGCTACGTTCCGTAGCTTACTGTGCTACATATAAACGTCAATATTTCGAGAACTGTAGATGATCAGACTAAAGCGTGAAATTCTCAATTTGAAATAGGGAAGCTGACACCCATTTCTTGCAGAGCAACAATTTGAAAAATATTCTAGTTGTAATTCTATCGATTTTAGTGATACTAAAGAACCTTTCAAACATTTCGTAATTATGACACTGTAGTGGACAAACACCCTGTATATAGTCACAAAGTCTACAGGTTTTCTCTCATCCTTTTAAATTCTTGGAGTGTACGTACAATATCTTTGATGCGTGATAATGCTAAGTTGACGCCTAATCACAAGCACCCAAAGAATTCGAACCATACTGGTACCATTCCGATGTCGGCGGCGTGTTCGCATTAAAATTTTTCGCGACCTCCTCGTGGTCCGTTTGGTTCTTCGTCACCGGTGGACATCTTCTGCAACGATCTTCTTTCGCGAAAAGCGCCCGTGGGTGGGGATGGGTATAAAGGTGCAGGGCGCACAGTGGTTGTCTCAAAGTATCTGCGATCTTTTCGTACAAAAATCCACCGGGTCGAAAGAAAAAAAATATTTGCTTTTTGCAAATTTTAGATTCGGGATCGGGCAGTTTTATTTTTTCGCGAATTTTCATTCGAGATTTTTCGTGATTTTTTCCCCCGTGTGATTTACGTTTCCCATTGAAATTATTGAGGTAAGCTGTTGCTTTGTAAGAAATGTTATGACTCAGGAAAATTTAATGATTTTCTTATTGATCTATTTTCGTGAAACAATTTGCGTATCGTAAAAGTGTCAAAAATAATCAATGATGCGCAGGTAATTAAGAGAAATGTGTTACATACAGTAATTACATACGGAGTATTTATTTTTAACCTTTGGAAAAAAATTCCATGGTATGTTGCATATAAATGGGTCAACCGAACGTGAGACTTTAACACCAAATTAAGACAGTAACCCCGAATGCATTTGCATGACGTGTCGTGTTTTGCTCGTTTATAATTGTTTCGATCATCTTTTAGATATTTTTTCTAAAATGTATAAAAAATTACAATAAATATTTGATGGGTAAACATAATAAAAGAAACAATGCACTAGTGGTCAACTTGGAGTGATGTCACTATTATTTCGTTCAAAATTGAATCTCTAGAATATCTCACTTTTAAAACTAAACAGTTTTGTTCAGTTTTATGTACTATTTTCAAACTACCTGTGTCTAAGATCTTATCATTACAAGGAAATTATCAAGAAACGGCTATTAAGCCACATGCCATCATCTTCGCGCTTATGTAAATAGTCAAGTGCTCTTGAAGAAGATTTAAGGCCCGCACAATAGGAAAAATTAGTGTCTGTGAAAGATTCATATCACTTTTTTAATTGAGGATATTAAATCATCTTTTCCGTCTACATATATGTATTTTTAATTTATTGTTCAATTTTTGAAAAGGTTGGAAGTGCAAGATTACTTTAAATTAAGAAAAGGCAGAGAGGCGCGCCTATGGTTTCCTTCTGTCATATCAATTTTTATAATAGTTGTAATTTTTTTTCCTTACGCTGGATATCCAACTTTTCTCCTCGTATAGTGCCTTTTTTCATTTTAAAATTGTATGCGAACCTCCACCAAGATCCTGCTGAAAAAATTTGAACGAACGGTAGTTTAAGGCTGGACAGAAAAATTCTCTGTTCCCGAGATACTGGGTATTAGAGATCTTAATATGCATTAAAATTGTGAACTTTTTGGAATTCACAGTAGCAGATCTTAAAATTTTACGTGAAGATCCACGGGGTGGTTTTCCTTCTCAAGCCAGTCCGCATGCAATCGCCCTAAACTGTTTGATGACATCCAACTGACCATTTAGAAATATATTTGATTAAGTATTTTCAGCGTTTCCCACTATTTTCGGGTAATCTATAACATAACAACTTCGGGCTGGTCAAGGAATATCAGACTGATTCTGAAAATATTCTCCTAAGGGGAAATTAGTAATGCAAGTACTGCAAGCTAAAAATCTTCTAATAGATTGACACTTCGGCGATTATTTTCAACAGCTTATCGTCTTATACATTCTCCTGAAATTTTTGCCCAAATTCGCATCCTTTTGGATGACTCAATATGTGCTAAACCTACTTTAAAAATTAACTAGTTTATGGACATTTTATTGGTATGAACCTACACAAATTAACATTAGACTTGCCCACCTACAAGAACTGATGTGCAGAATCAAACGTAACTCAACTATTCATTTGAAATTAAAAAAAAAAAAATATGTCTCATCAATTTTGTTAACTCGTATTAGTGCACTTTTCTACTTTTTAAGTTAAATTGGCGATTTTTCGAACCTAAAAGTGATTTATTGATGTTTCCAAATGATAGTTAACGCCGGAACGCGTAGTTTATACATTGCAAAATTCATCTGTTAAACTTATCAACCCGCCCTGGTGCGCCTCTGGATTCTATCCAATCAAATTCCTCTTCTTCTCTTTTAGTTCTGTATTACTTGTCCTGCATATCTATTAAGTTCCTAGGTTTATATGTTCCACTTTATGGCACAATAATGTTCTATCACTGATTAGAACGGTCATTTTCTGTAAGAGGCAATGAGGGAAGAAGTTCAGTAATTTGGAAAAAATGTTTTCTGCGAAGACGCTAATCATTCTCATTTTACATAATGGTCGTTTTATGTCCCGAAGAAAGTTAAAGAACAAATTACAAACCTCCACGAATAGAAAAGATTTTACCAAATAACATGATTCTTCAGTGTCTCTGATAAACATCTGCTTCTCTCCTTAAAGAAGGTCTAATGCGTACTTGGATTTTATCTCTTTTGAACCTAATCCGGCCATTAATACAGGTTTGATTACCTCTTACATCTCACGACGGCATCAGTCAACAACACACCCAAACTGCCTCCCCATATCATTTATCCCTTATTAATAAAATTTTGAGTACGAAAATGAAAAAGTCACTAAAAATCGCTTTATCAATTAGTTAGATTGTATGGTGCGAGATGGAATAAATTTAGCAGGAGAGTTATTAACCGAAAGCGCAAGTAAGACTTTGTGTCATTCATTTCATTGGGCAGATGCAATTTTAGATACGTGGCGAGGATATATATGTTATGTGACAAGATTCCTTGAGAAGATACCTTTATTTTCTGTTTATATACATGCATTAATGGAGGTTTTACATCAGGTTTAATGGAAATTTCTATAAATTTTCGGGCATGAGAATCATGAAGAGACAAATTATTCATAGGCCGTTGAGTTTTACATCCGGCTAACATTCATTGAAACGTTGAAGCGAAGAATGGACAATGACGAGATTGTTGGTTTTCGTGGAAACTCGCTGGAGATTAAACTTAACAGCGCGTCGATAAAACGATCCTAAATTAGACAATCGGGCTTCACATCACATATTGTATTTGCCTGTGAAGTCTTTGATCACCAAAATTAATTGCACCTCAATTTTAGGCCAATTGAAATGTGCGATGTGCATTAATTTACGACATGCCCTTTCGCCTCTAGCGAAGCACTAAAGCTTCTTGCCGAACTTTAATGCCAATAGTTGCGGTTTGGGTAGGACATGTTTATGGGGTTAAATCACTTAAAAAAGACGTCTTTATGGGACATTCTTGCGTTTCGTTACCTTTAGAAGAACCCTAAGGGTCTGTTCTTTATGGGCGATCTCGAGATTGCAATTTGTGGTCGACATACCTTGCTCTCTTGGAAATATTCCTTCTAGCAGACTGTAAAAATCGTACAAGGTGGTTCAGAACTATGGGACCAAACGTCTAGTTATATTTTTGATCGGTGCATCAAGAACAGACATCTGCGGATTTGAATCCGTGTCCGCAAATGTCTCTCTAAGGTGCTACGGCCATATGATGCTTTAACATTATTATGTGCAAAAAAACGTTTTTATCGAATTGTAGCACATTTAATTTAAATTTATTAACAACAAACGCTACAGTAGTTGCTCAAAATGTCATCCTTGAACTCACTGCACCTGTTCAAACAGCGTATATCGTCTATGCAGACTTGGGTAAAAATTTAATAATCGCTTTGAACGACTTCAGATGCAATCGGATCCTGCACTGTTTCCACTGGCGTTTCATAAACTAAAAATTTTACATGTCCCCACAGAAAAAAATCAAAAAGTGTTAGATCGGATGATCTAGGGGGCTACGGGACTGGACCGCCTCTTCCAATCCAATGTTGTCCGAACTGACGCACCATCACGGTGTAACCCCATTTGCTGTCCAACGTTTAAAGAGACGTCGTCAAGAAGCGTCTGCTTAAATTTATTAAAATTAAATAAAATGCATTTTTGCGTGTAACTGTCTTAAAGCGTCACAAAACCATACCGCCTTAGGGAGACATTTGCGCATAGGGGTTCTCATACTCAGACGCCTTGTATTGTTACACTGAACAATCCTTAGAAGTTTGATCCCATAGTTCTGAAACATTCTGTATATATCAACGTAAATACTTAACCTCAGCGGTTTTATTTGATTCGCGTAATCCTTGCAACATTCATGCAGAATGAATGAATTTCTTATTGAGTAATGTCGTGTATAGTAAACTTTCTCAAGGTTCGGTAATGCCAAGGTTACTATTGGAGCACGTGGTTCTGGTTCTCACGGTTGCATTAATCATCACAAAAATTGCTTTAAAACGTTTTTTTTTCTTTTAGTTCTTTACTGTATGGGTTGGATCATTAAAAAACATGACAATAAGGAGTTTTTATCCATCGAGAACTGCCTGATACATGAACCAAGATGTGGGTGCATGCATTTAATCCTCATAAACTGAATCATTTCTGATATTGCACTTCCTATTAGCGGCCTTAGGGGGAAAAAAACTTTTCGTGGACCTCAAGACTGTGGAGCGATCGACACTTTCAAATAACCTCATGATACACTAACGGTACCTTGCACCAGCCATCAGACAATAAAAGACTCTTCTCGGAGAATTTTGCCAATCATTTCATCAGTTGCCAAACCTGCATTAATAACGGTTTTCTCATGACGTAATCATTGCTTCAGTCCTTATTGAAGATGAGCATCTCTTGCAAACCGCTCAGGATTGCAGTTACTCATTTTCCTACTCAATTAGCGTATAAATTAAAAGTGATTCGAGGAACAATGCTATGGGTGAGATCATAAGCACCAAAATGGTCTGCTGTGAAACAGGAGCTGATGCGTTAATCGATTCTTTGATGATGCCACTTTAATTCGTTTAGACGTTATTAAATTTATGCTGTAAGATTCCTGACGGCCGACAACGTCCTTGCGTATTAAATAATTTGAAAAACTCGTCCCACCATGGGTAAATGTTGCCATCTTCAAGGATTTGCGGATGGTTTTCTTTAAACAGCTTTTGTTTCATTTTAAATGGGAGTTGAACAGGAGATCGAACAGGAGTGAAATTTGGCTTTTAAAAATTATCACGATGTAAATTTTTTAAGATAATTTTGAGTACAAATCCGTGTATTCGTAAAGTTCGACACCATGAAGTTCGCTTGGTATAGGAACTTCCATCTTTAGGTTGGTGCAAAGTACTTTGGCGCTCCTCCATGGATCACCTTGTGCATTTCATCGAAAGTAATGCTTGAAATTCACCTACTAGAGTTAAAACTTTGCTAAAATTGAAAAAAATCGGATAATAGGGAACAACACATACAGGGAGGGCCAAAAGTCCCACATAATTTCGTTGAAAGTTGAAGGAAATGTTTTTCATGAAAATGCCGAAACACAAGTATTGTTTTCAGTTAGAACAGACATACCATGTATTTAGAGTCGCCCATGTAGTAGGTAAATGTACTTTTACATTTTTTTCTTATGGAACTCCATATGTATTGTGACGTTTTTGAATTCCGTGAGGATTTCCGAACATATTTCATGTAACGCCCCTACGTTTAACACTTTTTGAAAAAAATTACAAAAATAGAAGTAACGATAAAACCGGTATTATTTAAAAAATAACAATAAAACTGAATGTAATCTGATTCATTAAATGTTTGCTCTGTGCCATGTTGACTTCCCGATAGTGGGCAAGCCGAACTTCAAATTCTTCAAAAACTTTTCTCACCATTTAAAGAGGCATTCGTTGAGGTTTTTAAGTAATTTTATTTTTCAACATTTCTGTACCGTATTTATTTAAATATACCGTATGTTTCATCTAACCCCACAAAAAAGTCTATAGAGGTGAGATCAGGCAATCTCGCAGACCACTCTAATTGCCACGTTACGCATACATTTCAATAATTGTTTTATTTAGACATGGGCGAGTTACATGAAATATGCTCATAATTTCTTAAAGAACTCAAGAACGGCATAATATCCATGGGGTTCCATAATAAAAAAAAAAAAAAAAAGAAAAAAAATACATTTGTCTGCTACGTGAGTGAACCTATATACGAGTCAATTACGTTAAAAAATGCACAACTAAAAATAATACTTTAAGTGTTCTAGAATTTTTAAGAAAAATGTTTCCTTCAATTTTTAACGAATTTATACGGCACTTTTGGCGTTCCCTGTATAAAAGAAAAAATAAATCTCGGCATTTACTGAGGATTTTTGAAATTCCCTGAAATAGTATGATTGCTAGACTGCAAATAACCAATAAAATCGTCTCGCGTAAAACTACGAGAAATTTTAGTTAATTAGACAGCTCTAAAATGGAGCATAAAGCCGTAATAGGTCTTGACTCTCGCTCAGTTTCTTCTCATCCTGTATTATTATTTTATTGTAAATACAAAATGCTTACATGCGTGGATTCGACTAACAAAAGCCATGGAAAAGAAATAACAGCCTCCTAACATGCACTCGTGAAACATATTAGACCTGAATTATCGCCCTTGTCGTCCCGTGAAATGGACATTTAATACTTTGTTTGATGCTAATTGCGCTGCATCAAGATCAACTCCTCAAAACATGTTGTTGCTGCTATGTACTGAAGAAAAAACAGAATAAAATATGGAAGGAAGGAAATCGCAGATGAGCTACCACTGAAGCACGAGCAATGCCAAGAGGATGTCACGCACTTCAGTTTTGATACTGCATATCTGTGTTGAAGATGTAAAAGAAAGGGACAGTTCTTCATGCTGAAAGCAAACTCGCTCTCGCAAAAAATCAATTTAAAATCAGCAGAAACAGCCGAACCGGTACCTTAGAGTAAAATTGTCGTCTTGCCTTAAATGAGAATGTTATTTCCTTTGTCATTTTGTTCTGAGTTATATTTCACAATTTAGATGTATCAAAATGTTAGAACTGCCGTTAATCTGGTTAGCTCCTGAAACCTTCGCATTATGTGCAAAAAATCATTAAAAAAACCGATAGCTAAAGAATTAAAAGTTTAAGCTTCTCCATGCCTCCTTTTGTCCCCTTTAACCGTCGCCCCTTAAATTTGTATTGAATTCCAATTTTCAATTGATAAAATCAAATTTATAAGATTTAGCTGAGTCAGAACGCTTTTCAAGCAATTTTCGGTGCCGCCAAATTAACGTAACAGAAGTGGTCAAGTCTTGAATGTCAATGCACTCAAGATCATTAAACTGCACTTGTGCTGAATTAATTAGCGCAATTCGGACCTCATTCGAATTCGCGGTTGTTTAAATTGACGATCATTAAAGTACTACCAACGAAATTTTTTGCCATATTTGATGCCCTATAATTACTATCATCCAGATAAGATTTTTCTCACTCAGCATTCACGTGTCATTAGTAGGAAGATTGCAAGATAAGCATTAAGACATGTGAGTAAGAAGAGATGCTTGTAGTCGTCATTGAAAATCGGTGGCTTCTTGACTTATGAGTTGTTAAATTCATCGAACTCTTGTAATCTCCAAGACTAAACGTTCTTAATTAGCGGTCCAAAGGCGTTTTGCATTTACACGAGAATAAATCTTTATTTGCATATGAGCGGACAGGTTTATCTGTATCAAAAGGTGTCTTAAAACGCAATTAACTATAATTTTTTAATCAGCCGTTTCGACAACATTGAAATAGGACTGAAATCTACGGGGTGATTCATTAAGAATGGAACAACCGAAAGCTGGAGATGTCACACGTCAAATGGTAGCCATTGGAGAAAATACGCCTTATCCGAAAGTGGATAGTTTCGATTATATACAGGATATTGAAAGTTAAAAACGCGAATTTGCAAAATTTTCAAATGTGTAACCTCGATATTTTCAGAATTATGACAAAAAAATGAATTAAAATTTGAACCTTCAACACCCTGTATAGATCCGAAAGTATTAATTTTCAGACAAGGCATTTTTCCCCGATCGTCACTATCTGACGTGCAATATTTCCAACTTTCGGTTGCCCTATCTTTAATGAATCACCCTGTGTACGCTTTGAAATTTGCGGACCTTTAGAAGTCTCCGTAGAAGTTTATTTCACTGCTACCTCCTTCTGAGTAAGCAAAAGGGATTCTGCTGGATAGAAGTTCTGTACAGGTAGATTAAAAATTAAAATGTAAAATAAAGATGCATTTTTGATCTTGTGCTGCGACTTCTTGCGTTAGGCGATCACCAACTATAACTCAAAAGTTTTTTTCTGGCTTTTGGTCGCACACTGAGAACGAAACGATCAATTTTTATATAAAATTTGCGATTCAAATGCTGAAATATATTGAGCACTGAAGTCCTTGGTTTACGCGCAGATTGTAATTGATATCTTGAAAATTTTTCCCAAACTCGGACTTCATACAGTTAACCATTATCCCAACTTGTCCATTCTACAGGCGATTTTCTTCTCCACATCATTCGGTTTTCCTTCATTTGACCCTGGTCTTCAATAAAAGCAACGAAATACTGAGATCCTGAGCTAAACCACATTTGAATATCTCGTGGCTACCAACCGATTCATACAGTGCTGTCCAACGAAAATTTGACTTCCTCCGAATCTTGAAAAACATCACTTTTCGAAAAATTTGCAAAATACGTCACAAGAGTTGTTGAGAGGGACGAGTGTTTATGTAAAATTCAACCCCCGAACTTCGCCCTTGGGCGCGTCACAGCGACCTTCTTAAAATTTTCAAATGGCAGGAGGGGCCATGGGTCATCTCAAATTCAAGGTTTTTCAAAACTAAATTTAATGGTGTAATGCGATTTAAAATCGATCGATTAGTTTTGAGAAAAACAGTCATAAATTTCCTAAAAAATTGGACATAAATTCGGTTACATAGTACCCAAACGATCAAAAACTAATTCGTTGATAGGATATTGGTTTAGTTGAAAAAAAATGAAATAAAATATTAAATAAATAAATAAAGATAAACGAGGAATGTCTGCGAGCACGAAAACGAAAACAAACTAATTTCCCATCAATGAACTAGTTTTTCCATTGCCTGCGCACTATTTTACTGAATTTTTATCTCATTTTTTACGAAGTTTATAGCTGTTTTTCACCAAAATCTAATCGATAGATTATAAATTGCATTACATTCTTCAACGTAACTTTGAAACACCTTTAATTTGGAGTCACACGTGCCATTTAAAATTTTTGGGGGAGTTGACGTGACCCGCATAAGGGTGAAATATGGAGGTCAAACTTTATATGAAATTTTGTCCCTCTCTATAATTGAGATGACTTTTTTGCATTTATTTTCCGAAAAGTCCTTCTTTTCCCAAGATTAGAATGATGCTAAGTTATCGATGGATGACCCTGTATGATCTCCGAATTTCAAGAGTGTTGCTTATTCAACAGAAGGGACTTAAGGGATGCGAATCTGCCTACAAAAATTTTCGTTGCTCGTTAATAAAGTTTATGAAATAACGACTTTCTATGTGCATCTAGATCAACTACTTAGAACTACTTAGTAACACAATAAAAAGGTAAAGGCATAAATTGAAAGTATAATTTTTCATAATCCGTTAGATCAAATAATCGAATGTTTATTTAGCTCATGAGCAGTTGTTTATACACACTTTCCATTATCTCAATCATTTTTATTATCAATACAAAGCTAGGAAATGTTGACTAAGTTGATTAGGTGCTTCTTTGTATGAATCCAGGCTTAATAAAATAAAATTGCCTTGTCACGTGCACTCAGATACGCCTAAACTTTTATTGGCTATTCGCCGGCTAATCACTAATTCTTTAAAATGTATTTGCATTATTATTATTATTATTATTATTATTATTATTATTATATTCCCGAACATAATATTGTCCTTAATTTTATGGTTTGATGAATAGCGATTTTCAAGTCAACGATGTTAACTTTTCCTTTCTTACATGCATGCATATGTGTGCTGAAGTGAGAACGCATTGAAAATACAAAACTTAATTAAGATTAATGTTGTAGCAATGCACTTATCATCCATTTAATGGACGCCATTAACGCACCAACACTCTTGTCGAAAGAAGACCACAAAATTCTCCTTACATAACTAAGATAACAGTAATTTGGGTAATTACGTGGAATTTCATCTTGTAAACTGGTTCCTTTCGGTGGGATCAGATGGTAATTACTGTCTCACGTGATTAATAAAATATCCAAAATATCGCGTTACGGTTCCTTTATGGGCCAAAAGGAAGAATTAACGAAAAAAAGAAGAAATTCGCTCGTCGAAGTTTGGTAAGCTTTGTCGAATTCTCTTTATTGTCCATGTACTTTGACGATGCGGTGTCTTTTGATAAAGGACATGTTCATGAATTTGGAAAATAACTGACAGAGATTTACTCGGGCCGGATCAACGTTGGGGAATAAATTATGATTTTTACGCGAAGAATGAAGACATACTTACTTCAGTGTATAGTTTTTACACGTACATACATGAATTCGCAACAATACGTCCGATACAAAGAATGGTGTCAATGTGAACTACCACCTAGCGATATTGAAAAAACCTCTACATGGATGTAACACAGAAGAATACAGGGTGTTTCGTAAATACACCGACAAGCTTTTAGAAGGCGTAGGGCTCATACAAACAAATATTTACATTGAATAGAATTAAGTACGAAATGGCTTCGTTCCTGAGATACAGAGCGTTTAACTTTTTGTATAAAAAAAAAATTTATTTGCGTCAAAAATGGTTTGGGATGAGGACATGAAATTGAGAACACGCTATGGCGGGGTAAATGTGCACGTTCTGGAGTAGGCGAACTATTTCCATCTCGACCAGTGGTGTCCATGCGGCCATTCAATGGGATGTTTTTAACGAAAAAATTGTACGCCACTGAGTTTTTCTAATGCAAATATATTTTTTCAATATACCATAAGTTCTTAATAAAAAAAAGGCTTTTTAATGTCTCGTTGCTCCAATAGCCGTTTTCAAGATAAAAAATAATTTCTCATTCCTGTGCTTACCAAAAAACCGCTACAGGTTGCCGAGCGCGATTTAAAAAAAATCTTTAGGAGAAATTAATTTGATTTTTTTAGTAGAGGTGAGTACATGAAGGCAAACACGAATAAACATTTTTCATCCGAAAATAATACCCTTCTTCCAAAGCGAGGTTCCGTTAAATTCTGAGCCACTTACACATGTAGAAATGTTGAGAATAAGAACATTTATCCCCTCATAAAGTGTCTCTAATTTCATGTCTTTATCCCCAACCATTTTTGAAATTAAAAAAATAATAATAAAAAAACAATAAATAAAACTGTCTGTGCTTTAGAATCGAAGTAATTTCGGATCTAAATGTCTTTGACCTAAATATTTCTTTTTATGAGCTCCACATTCTTGAAAGTTTACCAATATCCCTATGAAACACCCTGTATAAACCACATTGACGGCTTACGTTTTTTTTTTTATAATTTACCCATTTTTTGACCACTTAGTTGCACGAGACACTACAGCATTTGCTTCCTTAGCCCACTTTTCTTTGTGATCTTTTACTCTGATGTGTGGATGGGTCTAAAAGCTCCAGAAATGCGAAAGCTTTATCCGCAATATCTACAGCTCTAAAGTTCACGCCAGTGAATTTATTTAGGGTTAACCCTTGACATACCCTGGGCGGACCGTAGGCTTGGTGTTTCCTCGTATATTATACACGCGGAAACGGACATTACGCCAGTACGTGTCCAGATGTCCCGTCATCGTCAAGGATTATCCGGACTCGGATTTCTCGACAATGCAAAATTTCGATATCCCAGAAGGTGACAATGTCCAGTCAGTTGGCCCACTCCACTTTGACGCTCTGTCATTCGAGTCAAAGGACTTCTTCTACCAGAACGGCCAGATAAATCCTCGAAGAAATTATTGTCAAACGCTTCCTCTATATCTATGAAGATTTTCAGGATCTCCCTCTTGTAGGAAAGAGTCCCCGGGGCCCCGCGAATAAAATCGTTTGTGGTCGTTTCATGAAGTGAGGAATTCCATATCATGAAAGGAAATTAGGAATTAATTCATCTTTATTTTTTCTTTGAAATCTATTATGAGAAGCGCGCAATACCATTAACAAGCTTGCAGCCAGGGTCACCATGTCAGTACCATTTTATTTTTAATCCATTGGAATAACTACTCGATTGACCAATTCTAACTGTGTCATTCCCAGAGTCCTTAACGGAAACGTAACTAATTTATTTGCAATGTATTAAACTGAATGAGAATTTTATGTAAATTTACTAACCAGTCAGATATCATACGCCCAACACTATTTTATTACCATAAAAATGGTTTAGCGTATAGTTTGATGGGCCAACTTCGATATAACGGGTTCTTTGACGAGATAATTTGATGTTTATCTGTATTGAATTCTATTTTATTCGCTCCTAATCGACTTATGCTGATAACTTCTTCGAGAACCACCGTCATGTCCCATTGGGAGCTTATTATAAGACGTTTCATTCAACTTGATAATATGTGAATTAAGAGGGACGACGATTTCAATTTTCACGTGGTTTGAAGTTTTTCAGTAAATAAAGCTCCAACCTTCTACATCCATTTACCGTTCTAACGAGCTCAGATGGTGAAAACGATACGAACCTTTCGTAAAAGAAAAAGAGTGTGGTACTTTGTATGCAGAGCTTATTTTCGCATTTTAGGTCGAATAAATATTCACTTGGGTTTTTCCAATTCGCAGGTCAAGTGTACTGGATATAACTTGTTTAAGCTTTTTTCTCTAAGCACTTATATGCACCCGAACACTATTTTCAGTGCCCAAATCGATGGTTCCATTTTTGCACCAACTTGGTGATCTTCCGGGCTCATGTGCCGAATGTTCATAAAATTATATTGGCCGATTTGTATTGCAGCAATGCCAGTCATTAGACCTCACGTAGTTACAAAGTATTGTTGTAACGTGTGCAATTAGGGACCGACTATGCATATTGCATTGCATATCGGATCAGCACGTCCGCGAACCCGATGCGGACACGGAAATGGAAGATTAATTCCAATTAAGAAGAGATAGAAGTTGAAATAAATGTATAATAGTGAGAGATCACATTTCAGTGTCCTGCAGGCAGTTTTACCAAGACGTACAGTGTCGAGCAAAAGTAAAGCGACCTTTGTTGTATGCTTTAAATTCTTCCACGATACAGGGTGTCCCATTTAAAGTTGCGGTTGAAGATTGTTCAAAAACGGTACGTTGCATGGAGGAAAGTTTCGAATGGACGTTAACCGGGAAAGAGGGGGGCATGTCGTGGAGATAGCGACTTTTAGCCAAAACGTCATTTTAAAGTCATTTTTTTCCAAACGGCAATTTTTTACTGGTCCTTGCAGACCTTCAACAAGTTAATATCTGTTAATTGAACAACTTTTTTATTAGACTTTTTGCTGCAGAGTTGCGTGCATATTCAATTTAAAACTCACCTCAATCCTTCTATATTTAATAAAAATAAATTATTTCCATAAATATTTTTTTTAATGCGACAAATTAATTTAAAATCCTGATTTGAGAAACTTATGGAAGGAAATCTTCAAAAGAACGTTTTTCCTGCTCCAAACACGTATCGACTCTTATTCGAAAAGAATTGTCTGCTCTGCGCAACATCTCCCCGTTTATCAGTTGATACGCATTTTCAACTTTTCTCTTCATGTCGTCTGCAGTTGCTGATCCTTCGGCATAGACTTTGTCCTTTAAAAAATCCCGGAGAGAAAAATCTGATGAGGTCAGATCAGGCGACCTAGAAGGTCAGTTCACTGGACCGCCCGATACATTTCATCCAGAACCTTACGAAATGTTCTATAATAAAAAAATAGTCTGGACAGCCGTCATGCTCATACCATATCTTCTGTGTATTCGCAAATGGAACGTTTTCTAACAATTCATACATTCATTAATCATGATCTCCGATGTTCAACTTCTCTATATCAGTGTGGGTTTGCAGCTCTCCAAAAATGCAGATTATGGCGATTCACTGCACTTTCACTGCATCATGGCTTGTGAATGTGGATTCGTCCGAAAACGAAACGTTGGAGGAGAAATTGGCATTTTGATTTAATCGTTGCCTTGCCCAATCACAAAAATCGACTCGGTTTTCAAAATCATTTCCATGAAGTTCCTAATGGAAAGAAATGTGGTAAAGCTGATATTTGTTCACTTTCAACATTATTCAGACACTTGTCTTTGATATTCCTGAGTCAGCGGCAATTTGACGAGAACTTACATGGGGATCGAAGGCAACTACTGCATTGACCTCCTATGCATTCTTGGGTTGCACTTCGGCAGCGATTGCGTTTTTTTGTTTCCAACGTTTTCGTTTCTTTGAAATGCTTAATGATACTATCGAAAGTCACCCAACAGAAGCCTTTATCATCCAGAAATCTTTCACCATCAAGCTCTACTGCCCGACTAATGTTTCCTCCAGCCTCTTCATAAATGAAATCATCTCTAATTTTTCATCCAAAGTGTGGCGATCCATTCCAATTATTGAATTTTGAAATGAAAAGAAAAATTTTTGAATAATTTCACACAAAACAATTTTGATTGGTTGTCGAATAAAGAGTATTGATTTCTTATAGACCTTGTTATAGAATATACTTTAACAAGAGGAAATTTAAGAACTTTTTTTTTTTAATTAGATTCAAGGGTTGTTATTAGCTTTAATCAAAATTTCATGATTATTTAGTTGTTTAGATAAATTTAAAACAATATGAAACTTACACCCTGCATTTCCTTAATAAAGCCTTTCTCGAGTGCAGCAATTATAGTAAGGCAAATAAATGTTATTTTTAAGTGTAGAATACTCCGATAAAATCTTGCTATAAAAAACCTGGACGCCCTGTATATTGCCATATCTAAATCTGACGCAGCCTCATATATCGATTGAGTACGTTCCCGATTTCCTGCCGATATTTTCATTTTAGGGAAAACAACTCTTTTCACTTCCTAACGTTTTCCTAGTACTGGAGCCCTAATTGCTGCCAAACGACTCATTTAGCTCCATCGTTCAATCTTCCCTAAATTCAATAAAATTTTTCATTACCACTCAAACACGAAATATTAATTGCTTCCGATGGCTCTTCTGGGTTCAACACGACCCAACCAAAAATGACGATTTTTGAAAATTGCGAGAAACCAAAGCACATTTTTAAAATTAACGCATTCCAATCGTACCTGCTGCATGTTAACAATATCAAATTACGAATAATACATAAATAATAGCCTTGTTAATGTGCAGCATGACATCATGTTCGATAGTCCATACCAATTCCCTGCATATCAACAATGGAATTGTTCATTGTGTATCGAAAAGGATGGTTCCTCCTTTTACGTCCATATGACGTAAAAGGACATTCTTCAGCTAGATGTGAAAAAAATCGATTATGTTGAATATTTCGTTTTTATTCAAACCTTTCTGGAAAAGAAATTGTTGGGTGTCGAATAAGCGAAATGGACCACTTTACAGAATTTTTCGGGTGTCTTCACTCAATTTCCACATTCGAACGAATGTTGCGTCAAATTTTGAATACTCACACTCTTCTATGTTCTCTTACTATTTTTCCGTTTTTCTGTGATAAGCTCAAGTTCCTTCTTCCGCCTATGATTAGGTTCAACAAGAATCACCCTTCTTCACCTCTATCTATGCATAGAGAATTTCTGATATGAAAATTCGTTCGGAATAGCATGATTTAAGCTTGCGGTCTGTGGTCCTTGACAGTGGATCCTCTGAGCTTCAAACCGTCACAAATTAAGTATTCATGTCAGGTTATTCAACATGTTAAGAAAAATCCGCCCACAACATATATTGTTGATGTCAGTGGCACGTTTACACGGATCAGGTAGTTAACCCAAAATATGTCCGGTGCATACAAAACGCAAACTGGTGGCTCGGCCCTGACCCCCTTCCGGTGACATTCGCAGAAACCGCTATTCGCAAAAATTTATTTAAATAAACTCGGTTTTTTGCCAACGGGACCAATTATATGCGACCACTCCTTCTGAAAACGGTAACTTTGTGAGGAATCTGATGATGAAAAGACAACGATAGATTCGATGATACTGAGAACTTCCAATATTCTTTCTAAGGCATTTGATTGTTTATCAATAAGAAAACGCATTTTTTCCTATAACAAATATTGATGATTTAAGGTGATGATATTGAATGAATTTGAGTAGTGAATTTAACAAAAAATTTAATTATTGAAGTTGAATGGGTCTGAAGTTCAGTCAGGTTACTCTTCCGTTCATAATCCGGGATTACATAGGCCGCCATCAAAAAGCTTGAAGACACCACAGTTAATAAAAGATTAATTAAGTAAGCGATTGATAAATCGGATCAACTCAGTGATACCAGTTTTCATTAAATAAAACATTAGCTCAACGGGTTCAGAGGAAGTCTTCTTATACCATTCCATATTGCTGTACAAGATGATTCATTGGGAATTGATCATATTTTTTATGAGTTGGACTGAGAATAAATTTTATTCAACGTAGTAAAAGAGAGTATGTTTTTACTCAAAAACGGCATTCTTGCTTAGTCCCAATAACTCTCTTCATTTGCGAGATTTTGCCGACAAGCTAATTCGCATCGTACCATTTCAAATTCTCAAAAGCAATGATGTCTGCGAACGTGCCAAAATGTTAACCATGTTTGTCCACATCCATGAATCGATCGTGGAACTGAATTTCCATGGCTTGCAACAAGTGCAGACCCACAGCTCGAACAACCCAACTTTATTTAAAACGATAATTTGAAGAATTATTAACTTAGTTATATTAATTTTCAAATAAATCTTTTACCGCACTAAAAGGATGAAAAGCCATTAACAAACGAAAAATAAGTCGAATTTAAGGGTCCGTTTAAAATGGTCAGCATCCGCCTCAATGCCCTTTACTGTCCTTATCAAAGATCTTCCATTTTCATTGCATATTCCTAATTTATCCTTAATTCCATCGACTGCTTGTTGGTTTTTTACCACAATTCTTTAAGAGTTAATTATACTAAAAGGGGATAATTAATATTCCATTTCCATACAATTGCCTTCATACGAGACCGTATTGAGAAGTCCAACGGGTTAAGGTCTGGATTTCTCTCGGGTCGTGGAAATTCACGTCCGCGACTGATCCATTGATATGGAAAAACTTTGTTTAAAGGTTGGCGCACTTGCAGCCACCATCGTTTTTGAGGATTCGAAACGGGACGACATGAATTGGCTCATGGTTAAGAATCTCGTAAATGAAGAGAGATATCGGGACTAAACGAAAACACTTTTTTTGAATAAAAATAGACGTTCTTCAATTATATTGGCTAGAATTGGAGTTTGCTCTCACTCATAAAAAAATATGACCAAATATACCAAAGCGTCGGGCTGTAATGAGCCCCTTTTGGGGGCTAAGTAAAAATTAAACTAAAATTCTTATTTCGCATTTTACAAAACCTATGTATACCAGTTTTGGTGTCGAAGCCCATTAAAACACATGAAGTTATTAAAGGATTTTAATATTATAATTCAGCCTCTAACACCCTGTAATTCTGAAACAGGCAATATTGGTATATGATATGTTAGGTTCAATTGTCATATTTTGCTCTCCCTTACGCCGGGTTCCACCACGTCTCATTCCCAATGAATCACGCTGTATATGTTATTTTTTTAACAGTTACTGCTTCCACATCCATTGTCTGATTATATTCAACATTTTTTTCGATTTTTCAATAGCATTGATTATAAAATAATTATTAAACACGCCTGTCTCGACCTCTTGTGTTTAACTGCTGCTTTGTCCATGACATTCGTGATGTGTTGTGGAAGTGTGTGTAGCACGCGACATACCTTCAAATCTTGAGTTTTTCTAGAGTTAGAATTCAACTTGGCAAACGAGAAAGTCCGGAGGGTTTGGAACAATAAAGTCTCAACGAGAATTTTAGCCCAAATATTCTATTTTCTATTTCCTTCTCCCTAAAAGTCAATTTATTAAAAGTACTTTTTAATTTTTCCAAGACTTTCTCACAAACCATATTTTCAATTGGACAAAAGTTGAAACTGATCTCGAGTATGTCTTATAAACAACCAATATGTATTTCACTAATCTGAACGAGGCATATTAATTTAATAACAATAAACAACTATTTATTATGAATCTTAATATAAACCGTATCCAATTCAATGGCTAATCATGTAGGTACTTATACCTTATTGCGAATAACGAATACCAAGAAACAAAGATTTTTAATTTTCCTCGACATTAGAATAATAGTTTAGCTGAAGATGATGCAGTAGTAAATGATGATTTAGCACTACAACAATAAATAGTAAATAATTACAGCAATAGTTCCTTGTTACAGGCCCTCCAATGTGTTGAAAGGATCAATCGCAGAGAAAATGCAGCTGATGAGAGCCAGCTTGATAGGGCTGCTCGCAGTGGGGTGTATGTTCAGTGAGGCTGCTTATAATAATGGTAAGTGCCATGTAACTATAAAAACAAGTGCGAAGAATCACTAGAATATTAATTTAAACATAACGACAAACAGCTAACACACATAGGGGTTAGTTTAGCAATAAATCAAATTTTTCATTGACGTCGATAACGTGGACTTAATCTGAACCCTTATTAAGGTGCGTTTTTTGCAAAATTCGCAGGGTCGTCAGCCCTCTTAGTCAACAAAATTATTTTTCCATAATAACTGTTTCGCAAAATAAAACAGGGCACATGTTTATGGATCTTTGTCAGGTACCTTCATCTCGTGTTTGTCCATGCATGATAGTACTGAATTTATTCTGAGAAAGAGAACAAAACTAAAACAGCATCTCGGTTGGAAGTACGTTTCAAGGCTCAAATGCCCATTAAAACCCTTTTTATGAGCCATTAAACGAAAAAAGGGAATGCAAGTGTTAGTAGTTGTTGAAAATTAATAAGCTGCAAATGTTATACAGCGCAGTCAGAGAGCAAGAACAGATCCATAAATTCTGTTTATGATGGATTCTTTATCTTGGCCGTGGAAATTCCTACTTAAAAATGACGTTAAACACGAGACCCTCATGTTTGGTTTATAACCAGGATGCGGGGGGATGCGCAAACAAGGCAACGCGAACTTAAGGGTGAATGTCTTGGTGGAATAAATCAAATTAGTCAACAAGACATACAAATTCTTAAGGATGCTGTTCTAATCAACAAACTCGTAACAATAGAGCCTTGATCTTCCGGTTTTTACATTGGTATTCCAACACGAAAGAGCTTCTTCATGTGACAGAGTTTGAGATAGAGGGAGAGGGACTCATACTAACATTTTGTCAATGTTTGCTAGAGTGAATCTTCCGGGTTCCTTGAAAATCTTTCATACTAAAGAGTTAAATTAATTATACTATTTTTCCGCACCGCAGACAAGGGGGTTTTTGGTGATAAATGAGATATTGAAACGGGTATCAAAGAAACTGTACGTTTAAGGAAAAATCTAATCTAGTCGCGTATATGCTATAGAGTTGTACTTCGTGTGCAAAATTTGAACTTAATGTCTCGAAAACTGCCACAGCTCAGGAGCAAAATCTAGGGAAGCTCGAAAACTTTGAAACTGTAACGTGAACTATATATCTCAAAAACGAAACGTTTGCGGCTTCACGTTGAAATAATTCTGTGCTTAATTAAATGAAAGTACAGGGTGTCTCTAAGAGGCCTGTCTGCAAATCTACCGCATATTTCTGTGGCCAGAACGTTACGATTTAGCTCAATTTACCTTAATCCAACACTGGACAGTTTTCAAAATACAGGCGAAGACTAAAAAAAGGAAAAAAGTTAATTGCTTCATTTTCAATGCTGACATATGAGCAATATGTCATATCGGTGGGTTATTGAGGGTGAGAAATCAGAATCTGTTTACGTTTTTTTGATGCACACTGTAGAGGGCACTGTCCGCACTAGACGAACTCTTTTTAAAAGGGTGTAACTGTTTAGCACCTGGTATAAAATTATTTTACAGCTAAATTTGTGTTTTTCTACATGTTTTATCAAATAGAGGTGTCTTAGTACAAGTTCCTACGGGCATTACTTCTCGAGATACTGTAAGAAAGTTTAAGTGCGCTGCACGTCTTGAAAAATAACTTTAAATATATATATATATATATATATATATATATATATATATATATTTATTTGTACAGTCAGCGCAATAAATAGTAAATATATAGTGTAGTCAAATGAAAATATGAAGATTGAAAAAATGACAAAAATGAAGATTCGTTGAAAGTCCTAATTTTTCTTATTTCAACCTTACGAATAAATATGCAAAAGTTATTTTTCAAAACATGCAGAGAACTTCGAACCGCAAATACCTGAAGGCGTGCTCGAGTCTAGATATTTTTTTCATAAAACTTGTAGAAAAATACAAATTTTGTCATAAATAAATTTTATACCGGGTGACAAAAAAGTTATGCCACCTCAACAGAGTTCGCCCAGCACTGACAGCGCCCGCTGCAACGTACATTGAAAATGCAAACGGATTATGATTTCTAGCCCTCGAAAACCTCCTAATGCGACATTTCGTTCAGGTGGTAGCATTATATACAACGCATTAAAGATTTTTTTTTATCTTCACTTTCACGTGTATTCCAAAAATCGTCCACTTTTGGCTCTAATTTCAATCGAATTAAACCGTCCTATTTTGTCCTCAAAAGTCTGTGGTAAAATTTTGCACAGACCTTTTAGAGACACCCTGTATATGCACGCTGCATTTCCAGACACACTGAATGCTGCTAAAACATTAATTAACTGATGCATGCCGTGCATTTATTTCTCTTTTAGTTTCTCCACAGTAGGTCTGCTAATTTAGTGACATTTCTAGCTTATAAATTTACCTCTGTTTAAATCAATAGATTAAAACACGTTTTCTACTTTACGCTAAATGTTTCGAAACGAGGTATCATATATTTATCTCTCTATTGCACTTAAGTATGCACTTAGGGCAGTAGAAAATAAACGTACTTAACGCAAAGAAACATCTCCCAATGTGGATTATCTCATTTTTTCAACTTCGGCCTCTTGGCACTTGGTTGTCTTAAATTCATCTCGATTTTTCGCTGTTTCCACTGGTGTCTGCACCCTCGTGCTGCGTTAGATTCAATAATAACACGGGTCCCTGCATACCGTCTAGAAATAAAAACAATAATAAATCTGACTTTCGCTGTTAATACGAATTCCCATAGAGTTAAAGTGCAGCAGTTCGGACTTATCTACACCAGATTTACGGGTAAATCCCCTTGAGAATGCTCGCACTGAACACGAAAAGGATAAAAACGTAAAAAAAAAAAATTAAAAAAAAAAAAAAACAAAAAAGTCAAAGCCGTTGCTAAATGTTCCTCTAGGACTGAAAGTCTTATTTGCTTTCTTTAGTTGAGAATTTGTCTTTTTTGTGTGTTCACAATTACCTTGAGAAGGCCATTTGATAATTCAAAGTCGAGCGTAAAGTCTCGTTTGATGTCATTGTGAATTCTCTGTTAAATACCCTGAACGTAATTAAGCCTCTGGGGTTTATGGCCCACATAAAGCGAATTATAAACCGCAAGTTGTTTTGATGATGCAGCAACTGCAGTTTTTTTCCTTCTAAAGTATGTTTTCCCTTTTAGAAGTACCTTCGAAAGTTATTTCACATCTTGAAAAAGCTAGCGTACAAGATCCTGTCACGAACTAAATTTACCGCATTTACATTCACAGAAGAAGAATAATTTACAAGTCGGTACCTCCTAATTAAAATAATTTGACGCATGTTTAGTTACCTATTCGTAATCGGCATTTGCATCTTCTGCGGGCAATAAAGCAATAATCATAAATATGGCACTGAGGTGCTGTAAATCTGCAAGAAACATGAAGTGACTGAGGCCACGTTGGATCGGATCGTATCTATATGTCTTGATTTTTAGTACTCGGATTGCGAGTTGATCTAAGCTGACTGGCGCTAAAAAGATATTCTGTAGCTTCAACGGTTTTTTCAACTAAATAATTCCCGCTCCCCTTCCGCCCCGCCTATCCCAAAACAACAATATATTTGTAAAAAACTGATTGAAAATTCGCAAAAGCTCTTCTAACAGTGGATCCAAGTAATTGTATCAGCAAGCTCTAGGAGCTTTATACTAGTGACGTCTCCTTTAGTTTTCGAGATGCTGACTCGCATCAGTACTTGCATTATGGTGATTTTTAAAGCCTTCATAGGAAGACCCCCGTGACAGCTTTTCAAAATTCTTGGCCGCGGGCCCTTTGAGAATTTCTGATTGATTGAAGTTGATTCAGAAAAAAATATATCCACAACCAGAGCGGTTATTCTTAGTTAGTTATGCGTTGTGCAATGTTCTTATATATTCACTGAACCCCAAAAGGAACGCACAATTAAAAAAAATCAAATTTATTTTTCGAACATTTTTATAATGCGCGTTAGTGGTTTGAAATTAGTTCTTTGTGATCCTGAAACCTTTTTCATAATTTTTTACGTGTTTATTTATAATATAACAACAGTTGTTCACAAAATACTGAAAATTGCTATTTCAGAATTGTTAGCTTGAAGGTTCCACATCACATTTACCTGCGTTTAGATTGTATTTTCAGTACGTTTTGTGATTTTGTTACTTTGCTCCCTAAGAAAATGGCGCAAAACGTCCATGAGAGGAAAAATCTCTCGCTCTCGCTTCGGCATTACTTTGAAAGATCTCACGCGGTTACCTATGCTTCAGAACGGTGGTTTCAAAGGCTACCAACACATAACAGACACTTTAGAACCCCGTATAGTGTCATGTACCCCATTTAACGATGAGGAGTTTTTGTTGATGCACGATAATGGGCGTCCACAGGTGGCATGAGTAGTACACATCTTAAGATACGGAAGTTCAAACGTTGCCTTGGCCAGCAAGAACCCCTGATCTGAACCCCATCGAACTACTATGGGACAATATGAGCTGACAAGTTAGAGCCTTGCAGCCTTCTCCTGGGGGCCTAAAGGAGTTGTCCTTAAGGGTCACGGAAATGCGCGATCAAATTAATCAAGTCGAACTTATAAAGTTTATTTCAAGTATGTTCGGGGGGTACGAAGCAGTAATCAGAGCAAGGGGAGGCGATACACGTTATTAAATATTCATTTATTTGTCTAAAATAAGGAATAAAAATACGTAATTTTTTGGTACACCGTGTATTCGTTTACCCGTACTCCTTCTTCATGTCGTTAAATTAGATCTATTGAAAATCATGGCCATGCTTCGTTAGTAGACGTAACATCTTTACTTTAAAATCGTTAAAACCAAAATGAGCATACATTTAAAATTCCCATTGATTTTGTTGTGCAGTGTATTTGTAATGAGGCTGCACTTGAATCTCATTACTTGATATATTCTAATGCTCATTTACTTATAAGGAATCGCCTTAAGGGCTTTATTACGTCACGTCGGTGAGAGAATCAAAGTCACATGCGTGAAGGCAGAAATTTGATTGATGTGACATTCAATCAACTTTACGATTGCAGTTAGACTCATCAAGTTTTGCTGGTTTCAATCATTCAAGTCCAATGCCTCATTCTGCATGCATGCAAGAAGATAATATTTAGTTTTCAACGGAATTCAATGAAACAGGCGAAGATTTGGTTATTAGTCGCCATCACCGATACATTAATGTCGGTGAATTTTCAATTCCTGTTTTCAAAAGAGGCGCCTATGTAACTCAGTTGCACCGACTACGTACTTATATACTGATTCGCATATAATACTAAATTCCTGCCGATGTAGTACGACAACTGCATTCACATAAACTGTCTGCCTCTGCGTCATCTTTGTATTCTTGTCGGGTTCCTAGAACAACTTTGTAACTCATTTGGCCGTACCTTTGAAACAGAAAACCGTCAGATATATCTCTTAACTTTATGAGCCCTTTTGAACGTTAACACATTCTAAGCAAACTTTATTTGCAGACTTTCGATTTTTCGACTACGACTACTTGTTAGAGCCAAACGTACGAAATTCCAGACAAATTGGACAGGACAATTCTTATCATTGCTTAAGCGAAGGAATTTTTCATGACAACGCCAATTGCAGAAGATTTTACAGGTAATTAAAAATTTTTCGTGGTGGTTTTCACTTCCAAATTTTCACTTTCTTATGTCTAGATGTGTCCCTAATGGCAATAGAGGATACATCCCATACGCTTTTGAATGCAGCGTTGGCACAGTGTATGATCCAGCCATAGCAGTATGTAACTACCCTTACGCAAGCTCAAGAGAAGAATGTGGAGGTAATTCTTATCACCAACCTCACGAACACAATCAATTAATCACATTTACTTTCAGGAAACGACATAGAACCACCTAGACCTATTCAAACTTTCAGTACTACCATTGAACCCATTATGTCATCTAGCATCAGCTATTGGTCTTCATCTACATCAAGCTTCGAGTCAAGTGACCCAAACACTGTAGCTTCTGCACCCAACAGATGCACTTCTGCTGGTTTCAGACAAGATACGGTTAATTGCAGAAAGTTTTATAGATGTATAGACAATGGGTTGCAAGGATACACGCAGTATGAATTCACGTGTGCTCCTGGTATGTTTTTGGGCGAGGATTCTGAAGTTAGTCTCTAATAAAGTTTATAAATAATTAGGAACTATTTTTGATCCATCAGCAACTACCTGCAACTACCCGTGGGCAGTACAAAGAATTGATTGCACCCAAGACGCAGATGGTGGTCAGTTATTACTAAAAAATGCACAAAATAGCATGCAATCTAGCATTGGCACGTGGCAACAAAGCACTTCTAATTCTTCCGCACAAAATAGTTCTAGTACCTTTTCAAATAGCACCTCACAAGCCTCTTCTAGTTCTAGCTCTTCCACTAGTTCCTCCAATAGCTCTAGTTATGAAAACAGTACTACGTCTTCTTCGGGTCAAAATTCAGGTAAGAAGTAAATCTTTGCTGTTAATCTACAAGTGCATATTTGATGGAAACCAAATCTTCTAAGGCTAAGTTTTTATGTACATAGATTCATATTCTTTCAACTAATCTAAAAGTTAAATATTCCCTCTTTCAACTTTTAGGAAGTAATTTTGGTGGTCAGTTTAGTCAACAAGGATCAAGCAACCAATCTTCCAGTTCTGGGCAATCATCCACTCAGCAAAGTTCCGGTAATAACAATAACCAGCCATCCTCATCAAGCGGTCAGCAACAAGGGTTTAATAATAACGAACAATCGAGTTGGGGATCGTCGTCCAATCAACAAAGCTCCAGCGCTAATAATAACCAGCAAACTAGTAGCTCATCATCAACATCAAATCAGCAAAGCTCAAGCAGCAACACAAATCATCAACAATCGGGGGGTTCATCTAGTCAACAAAACTCCAACAGTAATAATAACCAACAATCTGGTGGATCATCAACATCAAATCAGCAAAGCTCAAGTAGCAACACTAATCAGCAACAATCGGGGGGTTCATCTAGTCAACAAAACTCCAACAGTAATAATAACCAACAATCTGGTGGATCATCAACATCTAATCAGGAGAATACAAGCAATAATAATAATCAGCAACAGAGTGAAAGCTCATCTAGTCAACAAAGTTCTAGTAACAACAATAGCCAACAAACTGGAACCTCTTCAAACGAACAAAACTCTAACAGTAATAATAATCAGCAATCTAGTGGCTCAAGTTCTAGTCAGGAGAGTTCTAGCAGTAATCAACAATCCGGAAGCTCTTCGACCCAACAGGGAAGTTCAACTACTTCTAATCAACAAAATACTGGCAACAGCAATAATCAGCAATCTGGAGGCTCATTCTCAGGTCAGACTGGAAACCAAGAGACATCTAGTCAGAATGGCAATTCATCAAGTTCTGAAAGTGGTCAAGGAAGTTCTGGGTCGAGCTCCTTTACCTCTGGAAGTACCAATTCCGGTGCTTCAAATCAATTTGGCTCAAGTTCTAATCAGTCTGAATCAAGTTCAAGCTCTGGTACAAACCAGTCATCTGGAACTAACCACGAAGGAAGTAATAATCAGACTGGGACAAGTTCTTCAGTATCTGGAAATACCGAGAGTAGTTCTACCAGTTCGAGTCAATCTGGATCAACACAAAGCGGTACTAATCAGTCGAGCTCAATCAATTCTGGAAGTAGCCAAGGAGCTAGCTCAGGTTCATCATCGTCTGTAAATAATCAAGCTGGCAGCAGTGCTAACCAGTCTGGATCAAATTCTTCAAGTTCTGGAGGCAATCAAAGTAGTGGTACTAACCAATCTGGGTCTAGTAGTGGTACTACTGGCGGCAATCAGAATGGCAGTTCCGCTTCTACCCAAACTGATTCAAATTCCGGAATTAATCAATCTAGTGGTAGTGCTTTCAACCAATCAGCAACCAACACTGGCTCTAATCAAGGTTCTTTGAGCCAGCAAAATGGTCAATCTAGTAATCAAAATGGATCTGGAGGGCAGTACCAAGCGCAGCCTGGTTCAATAAATTCAAATGGATATTGTGTGAAAGAGGGATTTGTTGATGATAAGAAAGACTGTAAGAAGTTTTACAGGTTCGTCGTATAATTTCCTGTGGCAAGTTTCGTATTTATTGTTTCGCGATATTCCAGGTGTGTCTCTGATCAAATAGGAAAACTGATAAAACATGAATTCACATGTCCGAGTAATACGGTTTGGGATCAGAGAGAACTATCATGTAGTTACCCTTATCTTGTGACTGGTAGATGTTACGTTTCTCAGCCGGGATTGTCCCCAAGTGAAGGAGGTATATTCTCAAACATCAGCTCAAAATGTTTTTATTTGAAAATTTAAATGTTTAAGGTTCAGGGAAAGAGAATAAAACTTCTGGAGAAACGACACAAGAGCCTCTACAATTAGGTCCAAGCACCGAACGTCCTGGACAGTTAGTCAATAACCAATGTGCATCCAGTGGTTTTATTGGTGATAATCAAGACTGCAAAAAATTCTATAGATGTGTGGAGAATGGTCAGGGGGGTTATATTAAGTACCAGTTTAGTTGTGGAAATGATACAGTTTGGGATCAGGAAGCACAGACTTGCAATTACCCTTATTATGTGAGGGGGCCATGTTATGTTGCTCTACCCCAAAATCAGGGTGCTACTCAAGGATCTTCTCAAATAGAGACACAAGAAGGTATGAAACATATTTAGTATATATATATAATTGCTAATATATTAATTAAATTTTGTTGATTTAGTGTCGTTTGTTATTGACGATTTTTAGAAATTCTATTCAATATCAAATCTTACAAGTGTTTTCTTACCACTATAGGAACCGGCACCACACATACAAGAAAATCATATCAAAATATGGTATGAGCGTCATGGGATTCGATATCCGGACATGCATGTTTTACCTATTCTCTAGTTATATCACAGTTGAACACTGCACAACTATGTCTGCTTAGCACTTAAATAGATTTTTTAGTCCACCATTACATTAGCTTTCAATATAGCATGGCATGTTTACACCCGTTTCAAAATCACTTTTATTATCCACTGAGAGTCATGTTATCTCAATTCATCATCTAAAACTTTTTTATAGCAGGATCATCAGGTTCAAGCCACAGTCAACAAACCGGAACGACCTCAAACCAAAACCAAGCTGGGTCTAGTGGTACCACTTCTGGTCAGAATAACAATAACAATGAAAGTTGGCAAAGTGGAAGTACTGACCAATCAAATAAAGAAAATCAGCAAACCGGGTCAACAGATCAAACTCAGCAAGGGGGCAACAACCAATCTGGACAGGCGGTAACTGACCAATCCAATTCGAGCCAATTCCAGCAAAATCAAAACCAACAAATCGGATCTCAACAAACAACTGGTGGTCAAAGCGGCGTTAATCAATCTAGTGGGTCTTCAGGAAACCAACCTACCACAGCAAGACCTGGTCAGCTAGTTAATAACCAGTGTGCTTTAAGTGGTTTTGTTAGTGACAGTGAAAACTGCAAGAAGTTTTACCGATGTGTAGAAAATGGTCAAGGAGGTTACATAAAGTATGAGTTTACTTGTGTGGATGGAACAGTTTGGGATAATCGTTTACAAACGTGTAACTACGCTCATTCTGTGAGTGGGAGATGCAACTCTGCTCACACTGGAGTTACGTCTCCAACAGGATCAAGCTCTGAAGGATCAAATCAAGGAGGTAATACTATGTATAATTTTATTCATATATTTATAAAGTTAGAACTCTTTATAGCTTCCACACAAACTCAAGGTAACTGGAATCAACAGGAGTCTCAGCAGCAAACAGGGTCCAATCAACAACAATCTGGAACACAAGGAGGTGGTTCAAATGCCAGTAAGTAAATATTACTACTTAAAAGAACAATTAATGATGACGAGTACTTCAAAGGTTCATCACAAAATCAGGGAGGATGGAACCAACAAGGCTCTCAGCAGCAAACGGGATCAGGCTCCAACCAGCAACAATCTGGAAATCAAGGAGGAAGTACAACTGGTGGTAAGCCAAATTTCCTTATTTTCGTGAATAAAAGTTAACGAGAGTTAATTCAAAGGTACATCACAAAATCAGGGAGGATGGAACCAACAAGGTTCTCAGCAGCAAACAGGATCAGGCTCTAACCAGCAACAATCTGGAAATCAAGGAGGAAGTACAACTGGTGGTAAGCCAAATTTCCTTATTTTCGTGAATAAAAGGTAACAAGAGTTAATTCAAAGGTGCATCACAAAATCAGGGAGGATGGAACCAACAAGGTTCTCAGCAGCAAACGGGATCAGGCTCCAACCAGCAACAATCTGGAAATCAGGGAGGAAGTTCAACTGGTGGTAAGCCAGATTTCCTTATTTTCGTGAATAAAAGGTAACGAGAGTCAATTCAAAGGTACATCACAAAATCAGGGAGGATGGAACCAACAAGGTTCTCAACAGCAAACTGGGTCAGGTTCTAATCAGCAACAATCTGGAAATCAGGGAGGAAGTTCAACTGGTGGTAAGCCAGATTTCCTTATTTTCGTGAATAAAAGGTAACGAGAGTCAATTCAAAGGTACATCACAAAATCAGGGAGGATGGAACCAACAAGGTTCTCAGCAGCAAACGGGATCAGGCTCCAACCAGCAACAATCTGGAAATCAGGGGGGAAGTTCAACTGGTGGTAAGCCAGATTTCCTTATTTTCGTGAATAAAAGGTAACGAGAGTCAATTCAAAGGTACATCACAAAATCAGGGAGGATGGAACCAACAAGGTTCTCAACAGCAAACTGGGTCAGGTTCTAATCAGCAACAATCTGGAAATCAGGGAGGAAGTTCAACTGGTGGTAAGCCAGATTTCCTTATTTTCGTGAATAAAAGGTAACGAGAGTCAATTCAAAGGTACATCACAAAATCAGGGAGGATGGAACCAACAAGGTTCTCAGCAGCAAACGGGATCAGGCTCCAACCAGCAACAATCTGGAAATCAGGGGGGAAGTTCAACTGGTGGTAAGCCAGATTTCCTTATTTTCGTGAATAAAAGGTAACGAGAGTCAATTCAAAGGTACATCACAAAATCAGGGAGGATGGAATCAACAAGGATCTCAGCAGCAAACTGGGTCAGGTTCTAATCAGCAACAATCTGGAACCACTCTTGGAAATCAAGGAAGTTCCACAACTGAGAGTAAGTAAAATGATCTAATTATCCTTTGAACAATTTTTTATTTGAGTGTCTACGTAGGTACATCCCAAAACCAAGGAGGTTCAAACCAACAAGGTGCTCAACAACCAAATGGTGGCAGTATTGGAAGTTCAGGAACTACATCCATTACCAACCCAGCTGACTCTGCTACTCAGGGACAACTGACTAACAATGTGTGCTCCCAAGCAGGCTTTGTAGGTGATAAACAGAGTTGCCAGAAGTTCTATAGATGTGTTGAAAATGGTCAGGGAGGTTACATCAAATATGAATATCTTTGTGGTAATGGAACAGTCTGGGATCAAAGCATTTTGTCTTGTAATCATGCTTTCTTGACTTCTAAAAATTGCCATCAACCGACCTCTTCTGGTAAGTCCTAATATCCATAAGAATTCATTTATAGAGAAGAACATACAACAATTTTTTTTCTTAGAAAATATTCAACCAACTCAAACTGAAGCTTCAAATCAACCAACACATCCAAATGGACCGACTCAAGTTACAGGATCCATCCCACCTAATCAACCACACCAACCAGAAATGGCAAATCAAGAAATGTATCCAAATAAACCATCAAAACCTGTAGACTCAAGTCAACCCAACAATCCAAGTGGCCCAACTCAACAGTCGGGATCACCAACCGATCAACAGGCTAGACCAACCACTGAGACACCTGGTCAGTTAATTAATGACCAGTGCGCTTCTAGTGGTTTTGTTGGCGACCAGCAAAATTGTAAGAAATTCTACAGATGTGTTGATAATGGAAGGGGAGGCTTCACTAAATATGAGTATAACTGTGGTGATGCCACCGTTTGGGACCAATATAGTCAAACTTGCAATTATCCTTATGCTGTGAGTGGAAGTTGTTATTCAGCGCAACCTGGTATAGTCAATCCTGGACAAGGAGAATCCCAACCAAGTAATATCAGCAAACCATCGGATCTTAATCGACCTATCACACCAAGCCCAACGAATGCCCCCAACGAAATCAGTGGTCCTCAACGACCAAACGAAATCACTCAAAGACCAGGTGCAAGTCAATCAAGGCCTAATGAACCATATCAACCAATTGATACTAACCAGCCGAGTAGTACTGAACAACCCAGTGTTGCTCAAACAACTGTTCAAAATACGACAAGTTCAGTAGACCCTCCATGCAATTGCAAAAATCAGACTAATACTGAACAGGTTTATCCTGGAGAAATTGTCAATAACCAATGTGTTAAAGAAGGCTATGTGGAAGACGAGCAGAATTGCGCCAAGTTCTATAGATGCGTGAACAGTGGGCAGGGTTTGACTAAGTACGAGTACTCTTGTGGTACGGGAACTCTCTGGGATCAGAGCATTTTTTCTTGCAATCACCCTTCGGCTGTCAGAGGAAGATGCAGTCAAGTTTCCCCACAGGCTCCTGAAGGTAAATGTAATAGTTAAACTTTCGGAAACAACAATCGAACCATTTCTGCTCAATCAGGTCCTGGTACTACTGGTCAATTACCAACAGGCTCCAACGAAACATCTCCAACTTCAAGTGGATCATGCACTGAAGATGGTTATCTGGGACATGGGCAAAATTGTTCTAAGTTTTACAGGTGTGTGGCGAATGGGCGTGGTGGGTACATGCAGCATGAGTTCTCTTGTGGTCCCGGGACTGTTTGGGATCAGCAAAGACTCACTTGTAATCATCCTTGGGAGGTGGAAGGTGTTTGCAGAAATCAAGAACCTTCTCTAGGAGTATGTAATGCAAGTTTTCTAGAGAAAGGATTTATGTTTATGTTTTTAGGGCACTACTTTACCTGATTCGGTATTTACTACCACCACTATGGGTTACCCAACAAAGGAAGAGCCTTCAAGCACTGCTAAACCAATTGATAGTTGGTCAACCAGTACTCCGTTTTCATTAACTGAGAGTACTACTGAGAGTAAGTCATCGAATTTTAATCGCATTGTGTTAACTACTGACTACTAATTCAAAAACGAATATAAATCAAGTTTAATTTAATATAGATTTTGGTACTACCTCATTCACAACTACCACACTGATTAATGAGCCAACCACACTTCTCACCACAGATTACACTCCAGAGTACACTACTGAAAGTACTACACTTTATTTTGGGTCTACCACCACTTTAGATGTGACTGATACATCTACCAATGAGGAAATTGGACCTACAGTTAGTGCATTTACTGAGTCTACTACAGAAACCACAGTACCAAGTTCAGAACCTACTACTACAGAAATCTTTTCTACACTCGATGGACTTGGAACATTGAGTACTATGAGTAATACAGACTTAACACTACCAGGTTTCGATATTCAAAGCACCACTGAACTTAGCGAAACTACATCAACAGTTACAGATCACACAAACACTATAGACATTGTTAGTACTACTGACTTAACTTTTAATACAGAATATCCAGCTACTCCTGCTACAGAAACTACTACAATTTTAAGTACCACTTTAACACCTACTTACACAGAAATTAGTACAACCCTTGTAGAAACTCTGGTTACTGAAAGTAGTTCTCCGACTACAGACTCTACTGAAACTGTTACTCTACCAAGTACAACTGTCACACTTAGCACTGATTCAGACAATAACACTGAGTCTGTCACATTCCTGCCATACACCGAAAACAGTACAGAACAAATGCATGCAACTGACACTACAATAGTTGCAGATAGTGGAACTACCACGACACTAATTATTGAGAGTACTGAAACTGATCATACCTCACCTGTTACGGTGGAAAGTACCACTGCAGACCAAAGCTTTACTGAAAGAGAAAGTACTACTATTTCCACAGAAAATTCATCTGTTCCTGAAAGTAGTACTTTATCAGTCGTCGAGAGTTCTTCTTTGCAACCAGAACAAACGACACAAATAATTGAAGAAACTAGTACTTTAAGTATCACAACGTTTGGACCATATGAAACAACACTTAACATTGAGAGCAACACTTTGGTCCTAGAGCAAACGACCCCAACACAGCTTACAACAGCTGAGCCTATCTCAGAACTAAATACTACAGAGAACACGGAACTTCCCGACGGCACTTTAGACAGTACTACTTTATCGGTCATTGAGAGTTCTTCTCTGCAACCAGAACAAACAACACAAATCACTGAAGATATTAGTACTTCAAGTACCACAACGTTTGGACCATATGAAACGACACTTAACACTGAGAGCAGCACTTTGGTGCCAGAGCAGACGACTTTCACACAGCTTGCTACAGCCGAGCCAAACTCAGAACCAAATACACCTAGTATTGTAGAGAACACGGATCTTTCTAACACTACGTTAGTAAGCAGTACCACCACATTCACCCCATTCACAATGCAGACAGTAGAACCCTCAAACCACACAGAACATGAAGTGGTTAGTACAGAGGAGAATACAGACAGCACAAGTATTGACATAGGTACTGAACAGAGTACTTTTGACAATACTGAAAGTACTACTGGATTTAGTACCATCACCGGAGGTAAATTGGGTCGATGAATGATTCGGGATTTTGCACCTGTGGGCCTGATGTTGCACTATAATGTTGAGGTTTGGTCACTCGTTCACCTGCATTAAGTGTTTTTGTCTGGCAGTACCTACTAACTAGGTTTTTATGCGATTATTTCATAGTTGATGATCCTCCATTTGTTGTTTTCACCAGCAACAGCATGTGTTATGCACATTTGGGCTATTCATTGATTGCAGATTACTTGGGCAATATTCTTTGTTTTTTACTTAGTTTGAATGTTTAACTTTGTGAGTTAAAAATTAACGGACATTACCACACGGAAGTATTGCCCAACAAACCTGTTGATAGTAACTAATCAGTCATTTTTCAATGGAATATGTGCACCTCTGCCTAACAAATTGTGGGTTTACAATCATCGAGTGTGCATTTCAAATCAAAAAAGTTGGTTCGAATTCACAAACCCGGTGTACCTAACATTCTGTATAATCGTTCACCATATGAACTTACTCAATTTTAGACAAACACATATATCTAATTCTTCCATAGGAAATGCAACCCACATGGCTGAATGCCCCATAGGTCAGCTGGAGGGTGACCAGATCGCGTTGGTTTGTCCAACTGGTTTCCGGAGACATCCAAAGTACTGTAATTTATTCTACCAATGCACATCTAATGACGGACAACACGATTTCAAGATTTTAGTGCTAAGTTGTCCGCAAGGTGATTTTTCCTTAATTTCTATGGATTTCAGGGATCTATTTAAAGAAAAAAAATTTTAGGTACTATTTTCGACGATAAAAACATACAGTGTCTACCAGAAGGCGAAACTGTGCAAACCTGCACAGGCCAGATTGCTCAGTCTAGTTTGTATAGGATGTTGGATATAAATGCCTTGCCCCCTGTAAGTATATAACCCGCATGACTGTTTTAAACGATGTGAAAATTACATTGGTAAAAGCTGGATTTATAGTCAGGTAAGGTAAACCGTAAGATAATTCATGAAAATTTCATATTAGGCCCTTTTGGATAAGATGGGCGGGATCACATGAATTCCTATCGGTTGATTTTGAACCAATCACATTGGCGCGCTATCATCGAGCATGAATTCGATTGGTGCATTTGTGGAAAATCAGTCCGAACGAAGATCTATGCGATCCAGATCGTCTTTCCGAAGAGACGTATTTAAATTGTATATGTCGGATCATCAATAGGAAGGTGTTCCATGATGATATAAAGTATTTAATTATAATTATAGAAAAAGGGCAAAATCAACGAATTCGCTACCACACGAGCGATTCTCATCACTTCCCAATCTAATCTGCCTGTCCCTTTTTGGTTTCTGGTTTTCCAGATCTCGCGAGTCCTTCAAATTCGAGGGATAAGATATCTGCTAGTCCCTGTTTCCCACGAAAGCTCGCACACATGACCTCTCGATTTCGCCCTTGGTGGTAGCGACCTCGTTCGACAGTGCTTTTCCTTAAGGTGGACCTGTCAGCCTGCCCTTCGTCATATTATCAGCTCGTAATGTCACACTTTATCACTTAAGGACTAATAAATTTCCAGCATATACAATATGTTCCCAGATGGGGTCGCCAAAACAAGAAAGTTTCTCATTTTTAATTTTTTGATAAAATTGTATTCTTCATGAAAGCTCTTGCTGATTCCAAAACGGTTGAATCCCTTCTCATTCTTGCAACTTTCCTTTTCGTTACAGAGAAATTTCGAAGAATAACTCCGCTTAGTTGAAAATTTTTCTAAGTCCCAAAAAATCAGTTCATGGCAACTGTAATCTAGATTTTTGTTTATTAAATTTTTATTGCAATAATTCAACAAAAAAAGTAATTTGTAAATGAAAATTTCGCTCAGTGGCTGCTCAAACCTAATTAACCAGTACTTTTATCGAAATATCGTATTTCGTGATGAAGCCATATTTTCCACCAATCATCTCAGCATATAAGATATTGTAGTCATCACACAACCCCTATTTCCATACCGCTCATGATGAGTCATAGTCAGCTGAAGTGAACGTATGGTACGCAACTTCTTACATTGGCATAACTCGACCATTTTTTTTTTAATTCGGTTAATCAGTACACGTATTTAAATGTGTTGAATTTTCCAAACCGAAAGGTTGGACGATCTGTAGATCACAAATTTGAAGAGAATTGGATTGGTCGAAATGGTCCTCTTTTATGGCTTTCCAAGAGCCTTGATTTGACAATGGCAGATTTTGATCTTTAGGGATGTGCAAAACAAACAGTTTATACGAATGATCTTTCTGCAACGTAAAACGTTTGAAGGAGACGATCAAAGACGCTGTTACGTCTTTACAACTCGAAGAGGTCCGGAGAAGTTACAGTGAACTACGTCGAAGGCTTGAGCTATGTGTTTAAGAAGATGAATCGAGCGAAATCTTCATTCATAGTTTCGTCTTTTCTCTTCAATTATTGCAGTAAAAATGCAAATTATGGTTGCCATGAAAACGACAATGAGCTTTGGGAATTAGAATTTTGTTAAATAAATGAGCCTATTTTTCGATATTTCTCCGTAACTGAAAGGAAAAGTGAACCGTTGAGAACTGATTCAACCGATTTGGAACAAGCCGAAACTTTCGTGAAGAATAAATTTTTCTCGTAAAGTGAAAAATAAAAAAAATTCTCCTCTTGGCAATGCTACCCGGGGATATGCAGTAGATGCCAGATGTCATGTCTGAGAGCGATCACACGCCAGAGACGTACGAGATATTAGGAGGATGCTGCTTGAAATCATGTTCAAAATTTCTCATACAACTCAAAAACGTCATAATATACAGGGAATTTCATAAGAAAAAAATCAAAAGTAAATTTACCTATTTCGTGGGCAACCCTGTATACATGTGTCTTACAGGAAAATGCATAACTAAAGATAATACGAACGGCCTCCTGAATTTACATGGAAAATATTTCCTGCAATTTTTAACGACATGATAAGGCAGTTGTGGTCCTCTGTGGATAGTTAATTTTACTGCATGAATTTTCTTCCTAAATTTCTTTAAATAAAAAAAAATTCATGTCGAACTAATTTGTTAAATAAGTGCATAAACGGCATCTTCCGTGTATTGAGCTTACAATAAAGGACAAGAAATGCCGATTTTTCCATCGAGCCTCTCTTTCCTTCCTTCCTCTTTTCCGATTGCTAGTATTAAATACTCCGATTTTCCGATTATTAAGAAGTGGCGGCAACAACATGGTTCCACCTTTCTGTCCATGACACTAGATAACATACTAAAGGTGGCAACACCGCATATCTGCTTTAGTCTGCAAAATTTTATGGTAACGAAGTATCATTGTCGGTGAAAATTAAGTACCATAATGTTACTATTTATTGCGCGCTATGGTAATGGTGTCAATTGGGGTAAATATGGTAATCGCGAGAATAGCACATACCAGGCGACTAATCCAACTCTACTCCTACCCTAGGGAGGTCAGTCTCAATTACTTAAAGTCCGTGGCAGTGGACGCTATTTGCTTACATTTTCTTAATTAGCATTAGTCGTTCATATGCGGACGTACACGCAATACCTCTAAGTCTCGCTACTACGCTTCCAATGTACGATGGGCCTTACTGTTCTAAGGGGGGAAACACTTAAAGAACGCTTGTTTCAAGCATTTTTTTTCTGGGATATTACTGCATTGTTTTATTTAAAATGCTGTACGGTTTTTTTTAATACTTATTAATTTCACAATAATGGCGACGTAATAAATACATGATAAAAAGCTGCGCCGCACTGGAGACCGGCGAAATCATTTTTAATGGAGAAACACGCTTTGAACGAACTCGAAAAGTTATGACAATTCCGAAAAAGGCAACGTTAAAAAAAAGTTAATGTTTTCTTTACAAATTATGGTTGATAATTTTCTTATAGCGTTAAACGAGAATTATTCGAGAGGTTCATGCGAAGGCCCATGAGTCGTGGAACATTCTTTCAAATTTTGAACGAAATCAGTGGAGTAGTTTTCAAGTGAGGTACCGCGTGCGAAATTTCGGATTTCGAGAAAAACGCATTTAGAGTTCTATAGAGAGAAATGCCAAATGTAAATATTCAAACTTTTACTGGCGTTCTGCGCATGACCTTCTAAACACGCTTCAAGTAAATCTGGGCCTGATAAGTACTCATATATTCACATAGTGTTAATTTGCACATCTTGGGGAAGAGGAAGTGGGTGGTTATCTTCTTCCGGTCCGAGCGTCTCCTCTTCTTGCACGCTCCCGCTGACGCGACGCCAAGAAAAAATAATGCAGATGAAACCCCGAAATCAGTTTCACAGTTTTCCTAGAATATCCTAAAGATGTTTTCCTATCATTTTAAGGAAAACAAATTTTCACTTTTTTTTTCTATATGCGTTTTCCTCCTTAACATGATACGATATACTGTCATGCAAATGTACGTCGTTTCACACTAAGCACGAAGGACAACGCGCAACAGCGTCAGGTATAATCGTCTCGCAGCATCAGAACATCGAGATGTCTCATCGATCACACAAATCAATTGAACTTAATCGCTCTTCACATGAATCATCGCACACCAAATGAACGCGAACGATCCTTCAGTGTGCTTTATATTTTCTCGACAACTGTCGTTATGTCTCCAAGCAGTATACGCTGCACATCTCGTGTTGCATGTTTTACGTTTCGCACACCTTTGATGGCTTACATCTAGGTCTTACGGCTTACGTTAATGGAACTATAAAGCCAGCTTAAGTGTATAATACCACGTGAGCTTTTTGTCTAGGATTACTCCAATATCTTACTTATGAGAATTTGAATTTATAGTTATCTCCTCCATTCAGGGACCATGTTCCCTTCCTTGAGGATACCTACCCATGCTTTATGCTATGTGTTACGCCTTATAAATATAAGTTCAGTTTTCGAGAAGAAAAATAATTAATTGGCTTTTCATTATTTGTTTTTCAATGGAAAGAAGTCACACGTAAAAAATGTTCTTGTCATTTTGATAGGGTTACGGGAAACTGAGCCCTCGGGGTAATTCCTATTTGAAAAAAAATCTTCTTCGTCTTTGTGCCCGTTTCTTCGTTTAATCAGTAGTAGACCCAGTTATAAGATAGCTTTTTCTCGGAGCGAATTTCCGTTTCATCACAACCTCTTTTCAACCCACCAAGAAGAGTTTTCTTTTCATTTTCTTTCCCCTCTTTAGATCCACGTTCCAACGAAACGATCTCTGTGCCCTCATGAGGGATCGCACGAAATGGAACCCGCCGAATGTTCCGAGCAGTTTTTGAAATGTCAAAGAAATCACAGGAAGATGGAAGGATTCTTGTATCAGTGTCCAGAAGGATTTGCTTACTGGCAAATTACTCGGTAAGGTCCCTCTCGGTCTGCTTTACAATTTGCACGCAGTTTTCACACGTAACAATGACTTTTCTCTTCGAATGTATTCTCTCATTCTTCACTATCAATCCTTTGTTCTGTAACGCAAACTGTAGTCACTTCTTGCTTACGAGTCCACTTCCATTTTGTTACAATCGTCAGTTTTCCATTTTATTGTGTGACCATTAATAAACCATTTTCTAGGCAATGTGAAAGAACCGCGAAACTTCTCCACTGCGCAGGCTACAAGTTGGAACGGAGCAAGTGGCAAATCCCCATGGAAACTACAAATGTTTCGTATCGAAGAAGGAAAGAACTATCCTTGCCATTATAACTTGCTTAAAACCAGATCAATTAAGAGAAAATAGTGGATTAATTAGATTATATTTTGCTCTACGTCGATTATTCATTAGTTAAGATTTCAAGCCTCGTTTTGATGACTCATGACTTCGGGGTAGTACTTGCAGTGATCAAGCTTAACGTATCCTTATTTTAAGGCTCTTAATTTATAGTTAGACGAAGGCGCAAGAATATTTTTTGAGAACGGAGAGTTTTCAAAAAATACCAAAAAGGCTTTAAGCGACTTTGGAAATGTACTGCGCATTTCTAAAGTTGCTATTGGGACGGTTTTGGGTATTTAAAATATTTATTTTAATTAGCTTATAGTCACATTAGTCCATTAGTTATTGTGATGCTGAACTGAATATGTAAACCTAATTATTAGTGCATATTTGTATGGATTTTCTTACTGTTGCCATGTCGAGTTTAATAAACTTTTTGATAGATTTTGAGTTTTGATTGAAACATACCAAGTGTTTAGAATTGAAATTTATTTACAGTAAGTATTTCAATACATACACATATAGAGCACATTAAACCTATTAGCTGTCTGTACAACTTTCCTTAATATTTAATGACTTCAGTCTCATACTTCATCAGAACTATATTCGTGCATAACGGTTACGGTAGTAACGTTATTCCCTCTCAGAGTGGACCTCGTGCTGCTCTGCCTGTGGAAGATACCTCTGGGGCTTCGGGTGCTCATTCTGTGGTGAAACGACGAGTTTCTGGTTCTTCTCGACGGAGAACAGAAGAGAATCTCACGCATGCCCCTGAAATAATTATTGAAACAGGGAACACCAAAAGAGACTTCCGAAGACCGAATCTGAAGGCTTGGGGGGTCTCTTACCTTCGAAAATTCTTAGACAAGAAGGCGTATAACAGTGGATTAACTCCGGAGTTGAAGTAGGTGCATAATACTGTGAGCGGTGTAAGGATGGCACTGAAGTTCGAATTCCCGTGGTAGTTTGACGACCAGTACTGCCACATTTTCCTGGCGTGGAAGGGCAGGTTGCACACTGCGAATGCCACTACCTAAACCACATAAAGGATAACTTAAAACGTATTTTGATTTAAAACACTGATGCGTGTACGTTGGCAAAAGAACCAATATTTGAACTAATGGGAAAGGGCGGTGAAGGGCTCAGCGCCGAGTTGAAACATGGATGGAATTTAAAGACCCATAAAACAAAGAAATATTAAGAAAGCAAAAACTGGTTTATCGAGTGTATAAAATACTGGGTGTTTCATAAACATACCGACAACCTTTCGAGGGATGTAGGGCTCGTGACAACAAATATCTAGATCGAATGAAGTGAGGGCCGAAATCGCCTCGTTTCTAAGATACTCAGTGTTTTTAAGTTCTTATTTTTTTAAAGATTTTTTCATTAGTTTTAAAAATGGTTTGGGACAGGGACGTGAAGTTAGGGACACGCTTTGGTGGGGTAAATAGGCACTACGCTTCGACTCAGGTAAGTGGCGTCCGTGCGGCTGCTTAGTGGGACGCTTTAATGAAACCAATGGTACGCCACTGCAGTACCCACTCGATGCCGTGAACAAAATAAAGCAACGCACGTTCACGTTAGCGGTTTATTCACGTAAACGGGGGCGATCCAAACAGAGCTGAATGCAGATTACCTGGTGACAAAAAAGTCTGGAATCCTGGCTGGGTTTTTAGGATTTGTCATTTTCTTCCACGAAGACTGTTTCTCTTAGTTTTGTCAAAACCATGAGGTCTGTGACGTTCACGCCACCATCTCCAGCCCACCGGATTGCGGTATTCAAGGCAGTTATAGCGCCGTCCGATGAAACCTTACTTGGTGTTTCTTGAAGACTCTCGACTACACGAACTTCACATTCTTCTCGGTCGCTTTCACATTCCTTGTCAGCACCATTTCATTCAAATGCATCAATTTGCTTGAATGTACCTTCACATATGTAACAACACATTTAACATTTTTTTTTTTCACTTGCGGTGCTAGTGTATTCAGATCACAGGATTTCGAGAGGGAATCGTCACTGTCCCATCGACGTTTTAAAACAGAAAGAGGCAATTCATCATCGTCATCCTTAGACATTTCAGTGTTCTCTAAAATATTTCCCCAAACATTTTGCAATAAATTGTGAATCGAGTCGATTCCATCCAGCCGTTGAGCTGACAACGGTTTCCTTAATAAGAGGGTTTTTCATTTTATCAGTTATGTTTGAATCGCTTACTAGAACATCGGTAAGGAGGTGTAATGCATGTAATTTTGTAAGCCTCATAACATTTCGATCCGTAGGTTACATAAGCGACGTAACGTTAGGTGGAAGAGACATTATTAGCATCTGCCCATCTTCGCTCTTTAATCCTTCTTCGTTTGAGTGAGACGTGGCGCGCCATCCAACAGAAGTAAAGTTCTTGTCGGGAGACCTTTATTTGACAAAAAACTTGTAATCTACGAACGAGTAGTTAAATTTACGTCACGATTTCAAGAAAAACACACAACCAAATTTACCTGAAGCACAAAGGAATGGTGAAGTCATTTTTTAAAAATGTGTGCAGTCATCCACGCTCTGTTGGAGTGTTCATGATCAAGGCGACAGTTCAAGTTTTTAAATAACCTTAGATTGGCAGCCTTACTGATAACTAATGGTTTTACTTTATGATTTCCAGTAGCGTTTATGGAAGCTATAAATTTTATTCGTTGTTTTTCAGTCTTTGGTCCAGGTGCTGTTTTTTCCGCTGATGAAACGAATGCTTTGTCCGCCAGAAGTTCCCAGTGCAAACTTGTTTCATCGATGCTATAAAGTTGATCTAATGTAATTTCAACTCCTGCATTTTATTTTTCACTGCCCTTTGAAAGGGTCCACAAGTTCCGGTTGCGAGTAAGGTTGTTCCCCTGGTAATTTTTAAAAACCGAATTCCAAATATTTTTTTTAAATCTCGGTTGCCATCCCTCACTACCATCGTAAATTCCATATCAGCTTCCTTTACTTCAGAATGTATGGATTTGGCTTTTTACTTTATCATTTCTCCGCTTACAACAAGATTTTTATTTCATTGACTTAGAAACCATTTGTATAACTTCTTTCCCATTTGCGGCAATCCAGACCCTTCAAGTGTTTCTCTTTTACCTGGTCCAGCATATGTGTCTGCTCCTGCTCTTAAAATGGTTTCTTTTCTTCGCTTTATTTTGCAAATCCTAAATTTAGCTACATTGTATTTACTGGATAAATTTGAAACACTTCCACCTTTACTTAGCTTCTGAAACACAAGGGATTCTTCAAGGGGAGTTAAACACTTTGGTTTTCTCCGCGGCATTAAAACAGTCTACTTGAAATACCTTGAATGGAATTTTTTTCTTCGGAAAATTCGTCAATTTTACTGTTAAGGGGGGCACTTTTAGATCATAAATTCGTAGATATGAAGTCCGTCCCATAAACGGGGTGTATAAGAGAATAATACTCTTCTTCCAAAGTATGGTAAGAATTGAAGGAATATTAAAAAATATATATTTGTATTTAAAAATGTCAGTGGCGTACCATTTTTTCATTAAAAACATCCAATTGAGTGGCGTAGGTAAAAAATTCTGCCCACTTACGCTTACGCCCAACGTGTCTTTAATTTCACACCTTTGTCTCAAACCATTTTTGAAATATTAAAAAAAAAAATTAAAAAAAAAAACTTAAATACTCCGTATCTTGAAGACGAAATAATTTTGGACCTAACATTACTCGATCCAAATATTACATTTGTTTTTCTGAGTTCTATGGCGTCTGGAGGTTTCAGGCTCTGTTTATGAAACACCCTGTAGAATTAGTGGGCGAAATACGATGTTTTTAGTAATTTGAAAATCAGGTAAATTTTATCAGAAAACCACACAATTCTCAAAATTACCTTTAAATAATTTCATTTATTCTGAATTACAGCCCATGAATCCTTCTAGTTTTCTGTAAGTGCAATTACATGTTTAAAAGTGTTTAATGGGGTTATTACAGCTATTTTCCAGCGACAAAAAGAGCAAGGAAACTGCTTGTGTTTCAAGTTTAGTAATGACTTGTTTTCCCATTAAAGGGCATCGAGTTTACACTGCGATGTGGTTGTGCATAAATCTACATAGAAGACAGATTATGTAGTTTTCATCGCTCTTATAGTCTTAACTTACTGTGAAGTATTAGAACTGCTGATGTTTAATGAACTCGACATCTTAAATTTATAATCTTTAATTACTTCAATTCTAATCCAATCAGCAGAAAGAATTTTTACCGTTTGACAAATTAAAAATATTCATTTTTCTCTGGGATCAGTACTCAAACACATTTGAAAAATGATATCAGTTTGTTCCTTTTCGAAAACGCTTTGACGAGTTGAGTTTTTTGATTCGCCGATTTGTTATCTTTAATAAATTTTGCAACCCGGTCGGTGGTGCCACTCAAAACGTTCAAATGGGGGCAGCGAGGTGGCAGGGGTGAGAATCGAGTATACGCGGGGTACATCAAAAGGGTTCCCCTTCGCAAACTGGAAGTCTACTTCACTAAGTACTTTCACATGCATTTCCGTTTTTACGATATTTCTCGTGGTAATTTTTCAAACGAACACTCTGTACATTTGCAATTGTTTTATTTATTTATTTATTGTAAAACTCCGATCCTCTATCACGTCACATTTACATCGAAAGAGGTGGAAAATTGATTAGTCTTTTTCATCGAAATCTCGGGAACCTTTCCCAATGTGAAATATTCCTTGCAAAGCGTGGAACAGAGGGCCTCCTATTAGCTAAGCTGATATTGCAAATGGGTTCGGCTGAAAGCTCTATACCCGAAGTTGGGAGCTGATTTGGGAATACTTTATACAGGGCGAAAATATGTATGTGCCTTATTAGTATTACTTCGGTGCTTAATTATACTCACAACAATAATAAGCATCCTAATAACTCCTTTCCTTGCCCGCAGTACATTTTCGCTGCAGGCAGGACTTCCTCCAGTACTGGTTTGGTAGGACCCTCCGGAATTTCGGATTTGAAGTTGAACTTTTGCAGGAGGTGGCGTGGGGGAGGGATAGGGAATGGTACCATTCGTTGTGTACGTCTAAAATGGGTTAATGCGGCAATAGCTGACAAGGCTAGAATACCAACAATTCGTGAACGAGCTAAAGGAACGTTTGGTTTACCGTCTTCATTGAATTTATTTTCCATGTGAAGTTACCCAAAATTAGATCTTAACTAAATAAAAAGCGATGGTCCTAGATCGCTGAACTCAAATCCTCACATCTACTTCTGATTATCATCGCTATTTTATCAAGCTGTGAAACCCTTTGATCCAACAGAGATATATTTTGTTAGATGGGAATCCGTGTTATTGCAACAAATTGGCTGATAAATAGTTTAAACTGTTTATTTCTTCATTTTTAAATAAACGAAACGTCAACGTAAATTACTCTAATTGATATTGGAACTAAATAGTAAAAAAATTATTATTTATATAAATTTTATACTCTCCGCCAAACTGGACCGAACGCATCAAAAAACGCATTTACGGCTTTAGACTTAATGGAGAATATATTATGTCCATGGAAATAATTGCTCAGTTTATCTCGAGAGAAATGTTATTAGTTTTCAGGGGGATCGCACGGAAAGGAGTCACGCAAGAATGGAAACTTATCCGGAAAAAGGTACTCACCCTTTCACTCCTTTGTCTGGTAGAGTTCTTGCAGAGCGATTGGTATTGGTTGGAATTTGAAGAGGCGTCTAACTGTTTCTTCAGTTGCTGGCTGCTGTTCCACAAGCAAACCGCTATTCTCGTGTAAAGCAGCTGTTTAACAGAGCCTCGATTGGAATCAAACTTACTTAATTGAAATTAAAATTAGAGAAAATAGGCGCGTAAAATCCTTAAGCTAAAATATTCATGGAGAAATAACTGAATCAGATTCCAATTCTGCTACACCAGTGGAAAATCCAGTTCAGCTGAACCTGCAATATCGCGTAAAGCACGGCTCAGGTTAATACATAGTTAAAAAGCTTAATATGCCAGGATTAGTTGTTTGCTTGATTAATTAAATTTGTTGCTCTAATGCAGATGATATCGTTTATGTTATAATTTCAGATGTCGAGAGCACATAGAGCGAATGACCAATATCATCGATAAGTGTACTCGGAGCGTTTAACTTTTCTAATGCCATTTACGGACAAATTGACGATATTAGAGAAATTATTATACTTAGGCAGAAGCGCACAATACTACTGAGCCAAGTCAGAGCTAAGTCATTTGAAAAACATTTGGCATCGTTAAATTAAATGAAATTTAATTCCGAAGGGAAGATTTTTATAAATGCAGAGGCATTTTAGCTCGACCTACTGATATCATTAACCATAACGAGATTTAAGTATAATGGTATTGTTTTCCTGGGGAATTCAACGTTAAGTCAAGAAATATTGTTATGCTTAGTGCTGCAGAATGAAAGTGTGAAATAAAGAGGATCGTAAACATTAATCTAAAAAGTATTGTTAAGATGCGACTTTTTGGTACTTACAGACATCACGCCCAGAGGCATGACGTAGAACAGTACGAAATGGACCATGTCGAAAACTTGAGAGTCGTACATTTGTCGGTTTAAGATACAAACGGTTTCGTTGCTACTGTAGACTCCTGCTACAGTGACTGCGTTGCCCAAGAAGTATTTCGGTAAACTGTAGAAGACGCACACTATCCAAACACCACAGATTATCACCTAAAAGACAATGAAGGCAGGGTCGTATCAAGAGCGAAGTGGAAAAACGCGAAATATTTTAAGGAAAATTTTAAGCGTTTCTCTTCAAATATTCGTCGGAATTCAAACGATCAATGCCAGCTAGTGTTGCCATACCCCTTGAAATTTTACGAAATTTTAAGACAATGTCGAGCATTGAAAGTCAGCTAGCGGACACTAGGATGGAATAGAAAAGGTAAAAACCTTGAGGTTTTCATGGAGTTTCTCGTAAAAAATTCGCAATGAACCTGAGGAAAACCGCTCACCATTACATCATAAACGGTAAAAGTCAACGGAACTTCAAATAAATACTTGTGACTTGTAAGGAGCTGAATGTGTCGAAAAGGGAATGAAAGGAAAATTAAAGCAAGACTTGATTGAACTTGTCTTAACAAAATCGCGATGTGTTTGATTATTGATATGGGCCACTGATTTCCATAGCCGTTGGAAGTATACCGAACAGAGTACATCGTGACGTCACCTACGAAACCTTCTGGCGCCCGCTTCTTGAACACGGGGAGTAAAAAGCTCCCTGGGAGTAGCGTTGAAATGATCGGGATAGTCCAAACATGAGCAATTCCAGCAGATAAGCTACGCTCAAGAATCGGGCCCCAGAACGAGGAGCTAATTACCCCAAGTCGTATGGTATTTTCTTACTTCCCTATTTTACCTTCAGGGATATCGAATCGATTATCAAGTACTTGGTTGAGAGATGTCGTAAATCACAATAATAATGAACGTAGTTGCGTTGCCTCATTTAAAAGATCCCCATCAAGGTGGAGGTTGATGAATGAAATGAAACTGACCTAACAATTTTTCCAACTTTTTTGTCGTTCTGCATGACGCAAATTGATGCTACGCAATTTAAGATAAAATATACTTGGGAAAAAGCGGGGTTTCCATAGAAACTTTCATTCTATTAATGCATCTAATGATAATAATACATGGAAGGACGGAATAATACGGCGTTAGCGTGATCATCACTTTTTAACGAAACATGTAAAAGTGAGTTAACTGTGTTTACGTGTAGGAATTTTAAGGCCGAAATGTTCACTATAAATCTGAATCTGTGAAATTTACGTTCGGATGATTTTTCAGTAGCGCTTCATCGAGCTTTCGTTTAGCGAGGCCCCAACCCGCCGGTTAATATTATCCATTAAAATTGGATAAGACAACACTAAGCCATCGTGCCGAAAATTTTTCTCATTTGCGTGATTTAAGTGAGAATAAACATGATCTTACCTTCAGTCGGCATGACGTCAAAATTTGTTTACACGTAATCGGATAGAGGATCGCAAAGTACCTCTCAGTACATATAACCACCAAAATGAAGATACTTGCGGTACTGCTCAGCGACTGGATAAACATATACATTTTGCACATGAAGTTTCCTAACACCCAACTGAAACAGGATCAATTGCCAAGAAACAGGAATTACAAATCGTACATTTTATAAATAAACTCAGACTAAGAACCTGGATGCGGGAAAGTTTTCCTCTCGGTTGGTTGTTGCCCAATTTTTTGTTTAACAATAAATTAATTGTTACATATCGTCGGCTTAGAGTGTAAACCTGCTATGTCAACATTAACGAATTTAATAGGAGGGAGAAAACACTTTACTAAAATCGGCTAGATTGTTTGACGACATTTACAATAACAATAATTGTTATTCACTATTCACTTACTAGACGCGCAAGGGAGCTTTCGCCAGAAAATTTCTATTTTTAACACTAAATTCCAATATTATGAATCAGCAATTGAAAAACAGCCATCTGTAAAATGTTTAAAGAAATTCAGCTAAATACCAGAAATTATGTTTTCCATTTGAGAAAACCTGCTAATTCCCATGCTAAAAACGTCTAATGTTATGATGGGCTTATATTTAATTTTACTGGTTTTTTGGTAATTTTGTATCCAAAACCATGGGAATTTAACTATAATGTTGCCGATTTTTGCAATATTTCGACCATTTGCCTGATAAAGCATCAAAAACGCACGAAATCTGAATATATTCGTTAACTGAGCTGAGGAGTAATGATGCACAAAACCATGCAAAATGATAACGGGTGTTCGGGAAAATTCCTTGTCAAGCGAGTATTAGGGGTTTTTCCGAACCTGGGGCGGACTTAGGTTCCAGAATATTTACGTTAAGGATTAAGTAGTCTTACTCATCACGTGTTTTTATCAACTTAAATATAATTTTGAAGCTAATCGTTTTATTAAGTCGACGTGTTATCTTTTTCCCTTTCGAATTATACAGTCACTCAAAAAAGTATCCGTACAGCTGAAAAAAAATTCCGTAAACCGTAACTTTTGACTGATTTTGTTCAAATTTTGTATAATGAAAATTCAACTTTTGAAAATTTAACTTTTAGAGTGTTTTCCAGCGTTAAAAAAAACTCCGTTTTGAAAACTTCTTGTGCGATGGAAATTTTTCAATGTGGTTTTAACATTCTTGTAGAGGGGATTTTTCTTCATATATCCTGAAAATTTGATTAAAATCGAACAACAAATAAGGGAGTTGCAGCTTTTTAAAGTCGTCAAAAACGCCAAAGAGTGACGATTTTCGCGCAAAATGACGAAACTTTGACATTTTTGACGACTTTAAAGAGCTGCAACTCCCTTATTTGCGGTTCGATTTTGATCAATTTTTCAGGATATATGAAGAAAAATCCTCTCTGCAAGAATGTTAAAACTACATTGAAAAATTTCCACCGCACAAGAAGTTTTCAAAACATTTTTTTTTAATGCTAGAAAGCACTCTAAAAGTTAAATTTTCAAAAGTTGCTCAATTACGCAAATTGAGTTTCGGTTTGGATTTTCATTATACAAAATTTGAACAAAATCAGTCAAAAGTTACGGTTTACAGAATTTTTTTCCGGCTGTACGGATACTTTTTTGAGTGACCGTATATCGTATGCGACAGAAATAGATAACAGGTTTACGGTCCAAGCCGATGATATATTAAATTTAATAATAAAAAAATTTGTTTTTACAGCACTGTTTTCTGAAAGCTCATATATTATTTTATAAGCTTTTTAAGGCTGTATTTCCTGCGAAGACAGATAATACAATATATCGACATTTCCAATCTTTCGATCTAAAAAATGATAATAGGATTTACTTACTTCTCGATCAGGTAGATTAAAAGGTTTTGGTAGACACAAAAGATGCCGATACAAAAGTCGGCAACCGCCAAATTGGCCAAGAAGAAATTAGTGATGGATCTCAGTCTTCTGCTTAGGGTCACCACCAGTATCACCAGAAGGTTTCCTGAAATAAAAGAGAAAAACGGGTTGTTGCGTTTTCAGCTTATATTGGCATATGCGAACTTCTTACAAGTACAGAGGGGCCCGCTCTTAAAACCACAAGTAAAAAACAGCTTGACCCAAAAATTCTTCGATACGAAGCATGAGGATAGTTCCAGAAGCACCGGACTTAACACTTAAAGAAAACAAATTTGAAGACATTACATCATTTCTCAACATAGTCTCGATGTCGAGATTGACACACTTGTCTCAGTAATGCTCTATAGCTTCCATACCCTTTTTACAGCGAGAATTTTCGAATGTATTAAAATAGGTACCAACCTCGCACCCGACCTCTTCATTATTGGCAAATCAGTTTTCAGCGAGCCGATTTTCCAAATTCGGTAATAGAACGTGATCTAAGGGGGCTAAATCTGGCGAATAGGACCGCCAAAGAAAAAGCTCGGAACCGAATTGAATTATTTTAGTCATCACGATAACGAAAGTGTGGACTAATGCGTTGCCGTGATGAAACAAGACGGTTGTTGACCAGACTGCAGTTTTTGAGATTTTTAATATGGTTTACTGTGTAAATTTTACGTGTTTGGGTATGTCAAATGTATTCGACAATCCACGGGGTGATATTTTGTCAGAGGTTGTGCCTGTTTTTCTTCCCCCCAACTCTTTCCCGGCGCTCCGCCGGTAGATTCTAAAAGACAAAATGATTTATTTATTCTATGTAGACGCTTTTCGGCATCTTGTAGTTTCTTCGCATCTGTGTCGGTTGTCGTGGAAAAAAATCCTGTCTGCGATACGCCAGATGAAATTCAAATTTATTGTAGATACACAATTGGTCATTACGGGCAATTTTCTTTTTTTAAGAATTTCGAGAGGTTATTCGGAATCACCCGTCAAAAATTAAAGCCGTGATAGCCCTAAAAATAACCAAAATAATAATAATGATAACGCTAACAGGGAAACCACATTGGTAATCGAAAGGCTATGATAAACTGAAAATTTTAATAAAATGCTAAAAAGCTCACTTAACACTTGTTGATTTTTTGACGTGTAAAAAAAGGTAAAATTATTTGACAAAAACATTACTAAAATCAAGTTAAAACTTAATTAATAACTAATAAGATAATTTAACCGGTAAAAGTAAAGTTAAGCGGCACCGCCTCACTGAACCCTGAAAACCTGACCCTTCAAAGGGTCGCACAAGTAAATTTTGCGGTTGAAGCAATAGAGCATTGGATTGGCAGTTAACAGGTATCGAACCCAAAAAACTTATGTAAAACTGCATACTAATTAGTTTATGTGGCTACTAAGGACAGATATTAAAATGAAATAAGCACGACGCGACGTTGCCACTTCTCAAAAAATATCCTTTTCGTTTTCCGGGGAAATAGTTGTATTTACGGCCCATGTCGTAAGGAATTTTTTCTCCGAACTGATGTTCTTAACCATCGGTTAAATTCACCAAAGTTATGTCCCTGTGGAGACTCGGCTTTACCGCATTAGCTTAAACATAAAGGCAACCTTAATATCCAACATGTGGTGGCGGCTGAAATTTCGCCAGAATTGGCTTTTAAATCGGAAGCGCATATCGTCAAATCTTCATTAAACCAGATTTATAAGCTTGGCGTTGGATTTGACTGGCGCCAGCTTGAAATATCAGCGCTGCATTCGTAGCTCACGTTGGATTTGGCGTTGTGTTGCGTACTTAAATACAAAAACTCCCCATTTTTCATGTCTTCAACGACTGATTTAATTGAACGATGGCGCTCCATCACTTCGATTTTGCTACGAGCGCGAACGTCGAAAAGATTAAATTGGTTTATGTTCGAAGGCGGCTGAACGGAGGGTCAGCAGCAACTTCACACCAGGGGAGGTGTATAGGGTGATTTATAAACACTGGGGCAACCGAAAGCTAGAAATACTGCACATCAAATGGTGACGATTGGAGAAAAAATGCCTTATCCGAAAGCTGATAGCTTGGGACATATACAGGGTGTTGAAAGCTAAAATTTGAATTAATTTTTTGTCATCATTCGGAATATATCTAGGTCAGATACTGGGAAATTTGTAATGATACATTTTTTGGGCGACAAAGAATCTACGTTTTGCAATTGAAAATGAAGATACACTGGATTTGCTTCGTTTTCATTTCTTTTATGATCAAAGTTAAGCACAGCGTTCGTTGAATGAATTTTTCTCTGAAACGGATCGAGATACCGAAATGAAATAAGAACTCGTAATCAATTGAAAAATGATTGCTCTTTTAGATTTCGAATCAAATTTCATGTTACAGATACAGGGTAAAAAGTTGTTGACTATAAATTCTCTCTAACCGGCCATGAGTGGCTCCTTCTATTGATAAAGGGAAATTGCTAAACGTCCGTTATTTGTGGCCTAAAAAAAACTTTACAAATTTTCAAGTGTCTAACATAAACATTTTCAAAAAAATGGCCAAAAAGAAGAAATCAAATTTTTAACTTTCATTACCCCGTATATCCGAAACTACTAACTTTCGGATAAGATGTATTTTCTCCAATCGTCACAATTTGACGTGTATTATCTTCAGCTTTTGGTTGTCTCACAATTGATAAATCACCCTATATAAATGGAATAATTCGATTTATCGATGTCCATCTTTCAGTATCAAAATCAATGCCAAATCTGAATCGAACATCCAGTTTATCTATCCGGCTTTATGCTCATATTATGGGAATAGCTCAAATTTTATATATAATACCTACAACCTTCCATTTCCCATGGCAATCTTGCCTCAAATAGAATATTTAAATTTTAGACTTCGAAATTTCATAGATAGATAGATAGATAGATAGATGTAAATTGATAGGCCAGCCAGCAAGCATCAGAGGTCCAGAATATGATTTTCCCACGAGATGCAAATCCTTTTTTTCACTTAAAGCATAATCTACACGAGAAAAGCTGCATAAGAATATTTTTCCCGACTGTTGTTTTCCCTGGTTGCGAAATACGGGACACTCTCGGTCCCATAACATTTGAATGAAGCTTGAATCTATCTTGAAGAATGAGACATTGTGGTCTTGCGTATTTTGGCATCATAGAAGTTATTGTCCCAGATGGATCCAGGTTTTGTTTATAGATGGTTGAGAATGCCTGTGACCGGAAAAAATACCAGGCCCGAGAAATATTCCCGAATGCTTGCCTCGCCCGTCAAAACACTATTTTCGGGTTTCGTAGAGAGCTGTAATTTCTGCGGAGATCGTAAAGAAAACTCATTTATGAAATCAGAAAGCATCGTAGATGTGTATCTGCTTTCTCCTGGAAGTTGGTTTTTATGCACCTAACAGGGTTCCGAAATGATTCTGAATGATTCTTTATGCGACGATAATTCCAAAAATAAGATATGAAAGCGCTCGGGCACATTTCACCTGACTGTTAACTATTATACAGGGTGGTCTACGAAGATACTTTATTACCTTATCTCAAAAACTGTGAGGTATAGAAAGAATATTAAAATTTTGCAGTGTTTCATGAATTTTTTAAAAAGTTTTCGAAGCTACAGAGTTGTCCAAAAAACTATGACGTGACAAAAAAACATTTTTTTCTACTAGAGTAAATTTTTAAATTTGGAGAAATTTTATAGATTGTGAAAAAATATTAAAACTTTTCACATTTCAAGCCCCTGAAACAAGATTTTTTTTAAATAGGATATCCTGTATTTTTTTGAACTAGTTTAAAGCATTTGAAATGTGGAAAGTTTTGATTTTTTTTTCGTGCACGGTACAAAATTTCTCGAAAATCAAAAATATAACCTAAAAGAACAATTTTTTGGTTTTAACTGGACACGTTTTCAAACGATCTAATTAATATCTTGTGAATATATTGCCAAATTTCAGAAGGTTTTTTTTCCTTCGATTTTTGCGTTAAATTGGATTAATTCAAAAACTGGTAAGCATTTTTCATATTTTGTAATGACTAAAAATACTTCTAATTGCAAGCATAATTAATACTCGTAACAAAATGTAGGATATTCTTCTTTAAGCAATCTATTTTAGTCACGGCACGGTTTTCTGGACCACTCTGTAGCTTCGAAAATACTTTCAAATGAAATCATGAAAACTGAATAACTTTTACGTCAAACTTTGTTTTCTAAAACTTGCGGTTTCTGAGATAACGTATAGACCATCTTACGTGGGCCACCCTGTGCCTTGTCCCTTGCTTCTCTCTCTCTTTCAAGCAAACCATCGTTTACTTTGTCTTTTTATTTAGTACTTTTATCTAGTACTTAATGGCAGCGCAGTCGTTTGTAATGGAGTTAAACGCTCGCAGCAACCGAACTAATCGACTTCCATCGTCAAATCATGGAAGTCGATGGAGAATCGTGCATAGACGTACAAACTATCCGCAAGTCGTGTAGAGAATTAACAGTTCGTATTGTCGCATAGAAATTCACGGCAAAGAATAAATCGAAAGACCATCAAGGTCTGACGAGGCAGTGGTGAAGGTCACTCTCGATAAACTCTGCAATTTGGTTCCTGAAGTTTTTTACAGCACCATTCATGGCATTTCGACTAAAAAAAAATAAATAAATATCGGAAGATGCGCTCAAGATGGGTTCCGCGATCGGTAAAAAATACCATAAATGGCGATGTGTCGACTCTTTCCACGAGTTTGTTTGGGACTGTACACACGAGATAGACCACTTTTGGATAAGACTGCCACAGGTGATGAAACCTAGCCGTTTCCGTTCAGACTTGAAACCAAACAATAATTACGGAATGGGGGCATTCCTCTTCTCCCAAAAACACCTAGAAGCAAACAAACATAGTTCGCCGGCGAAGTTATGGCAGTTATGTTTATGGGATCGGAAGGGGGGTTTTGTTGGGCAATTTCATGGACCATGGAAGCGTAATAAAAGCAGACAGATATTGTGCGATTCACAAAAGATACAGACGGGTGAGTTGAAACGGAAGCAGAAGAATGTCGAGCGAGGAGGGGGTATGTCTTCTCCATGACAACGCTCCCACGTCACTCTCACGGTCGCCGCTCTGCTGCAGGTGCTTGGATCGGAAACCATCATTGCTCCCCCTACACTTGGAATTTGGAACCCAGTGGCGATCACGTGGAAAACAATAAAACATCACAAATTGAAAGAGTATTTGAGCGGCGCGCGCTTCAGTGATGATGTTGAAGTGAGGGAAGCGGTCGGAAGCTTCTTCAGCAGCAAGGCGGCGAGCTGGCGTGACACGAGCATACGAAAGCTGCTGCAAATGCATCGACCCAAAATGGCGATCATATGGAAAATAGGGAAAAAATTCCAACTTTACTTTCACTAAAAATAAACTTTTTTTTATGGAAAAAAAAATCGCAGACCTTATTTTTGGGATCACTCTGGCAGATTGAAGGGGAAGATACGTTTATTCATCGCCCTAGATATGACCTTTCGATGAAAATTTCGGTTATCTGTAAGCCGTCTATCCAATGCTATTGGTCGAGTTGTACTAATTTCATCGCAAATTCGTTTGTTTCTGGAGATGTTCCCGATGCAGTACCCAGTAATTTTTCCGATGAAAATATCCGCGTAAGTTGTGGAAAATTAACTTTCGCCGCATATAAAATGCCCATTAGGATAAAAGCAGCGTTTAAGTCGGCTTGCACTCATTCCTAGTAATTCCATTCCACATGTTGGCACAAAATGAAAATGTCTGCCACGATCTCTCCGAATACAAGATGAAATTTAATACATTGCGACTTGTCACGGCCAATCTTGCAGTTAGTGTCTGGACCAGGGAACCATGTTTTAAAGGATTAGTTACATTCAGATAATATATGTTTTATGAGCGCAATCTATAACGATTTATGCTCTTTTAAGCCCATGAATTTTGAATGAAGTCTCATGATTAACACCGCATCTGTGCCAGTGGCAATCAATTTTACAACTTGTGTTCGAGCAATGATCGATAGAGTTTTAAGCTTTCTACATCGAAGCGAGTAGACGCGATTATGATCGACATTTAGATACAGGATGAGTCACGAGGAACTGTACATACTTTTATCATGGTATAGGATGACTAAGGGGAAAATCGAGAGAGCATTAAAAAGTTGCTAATTTTTTTCATTGTTATTATACAGGAAGTTCTGCACGTTTTCTCGAAAAATGGTTTTGGCTGTAACTTTGTAATGCCAGTGGCCTTCTTTAGGTTTTCTAGTGAAAGAATGCACTGTGGCGTTTGAGTAAGGTACTGTATTAAGAGTTCACAAAATGCAGGACCGTCTTTAAAAAAATTTAGTGGGTTTTTTCCGGACTCCAAAAAATCGCCCTGCGCGCGAACTTGAGAAAAAGCGGCATGCGCATGTGCTAAAAGTTAGACAAACTAATAGTCACGCTGGGTCAACCAATTTGGCACATTTTTCGTTGTTTTGGAAAAAACTAAGCTAACGAAAATGCTGCAGTTGCGGATACTTAGGTATGTCCACTATCCTCATCTTGCACACGCAGTATTTGGAAATCAAATATTACAATTAATAACAAAATACAAGCAATGTTTAATGAAATCATGATGAAAAAATGATTTGAGGCGTACCTGACATTTGAAAATTGAAATAAAGAGAGAAAATGAGATTTATTTTTAGTATTGCGACTCAAAAATCCACCATGGGAAATGAAAATTTCGCTATGTACTATTGCCAATTATTACTTATAGGTATTTTCACAATGGAAACCCATAGATTCTATGCAGTTAGCTTCATCAATCCAACAATAGTAAAAGTAAGTTTTCTTTTCTCTAGTTATTGTGATTTTATACACATATGTCTCGAATCATTTTCTCCATTAGGATTCCATTAAATATTGGAGAGTCCGGCGTTTTACCATTAATTGTGATATTTAATTTTCAAATACAGTGCATTTAACATAAGGCTGGTAGGTATGCCCAAATATCCAAAAGTGCAGCATTTTTGTAAATTTTCGTTTTTTACAAAGCAACGAAAAGTACGGCAAATATGTCGATTGGGTATAACTCTTAGTTCATTTAACCTTTAGTAAATGTGCATAGACGCTTTTTCAAAAAATCGTATACAACGTGACTTTTTTGGTCTGGCAAAAAACTGCTAAATTTTTTGAAGATAGTCCTGGATTTTCTGAACTCCGAATGCATCATCTTACTCGCACACAATAGCGTACTCTTTCAACAGAAAATGAAACACCCAGCAAAATAGCATTACAAAGCTATGGCCAAAACCATTCCTCGACAGAATGTGTAAAACCCCCTGTAGAATAAAAATAAAAACTGCAAGCAATTTTTTAACGCTCACTTGATATGTCGTTTAGCACTCTTGTTCCATGGTCGGAGTGTGTACGATTTCTCGTGACTCGCCCTGTATAGTCGCGTCTACTAGATAAACTCGAAGCTTTATGGAAATTAACATCCAATCTATCGTAGAGGTATGATTTATCGAAGTTAATATCATATTTGGTGAATTGTAATATGTGATATCTGATTGAATGGAAAAAGCAGAAGAAATTCAAGTTCCTAAATCCAATTTAATATAAATTGAGATTCTGAATTACATCTGATAATCTCTACGATCTTATACGATTTGCTTTTCCAGCATAGAAACCGTTTAGCTCAGTAGAAAAAACTGCAGCTAAAGTTAAATCTCGATCACACCTTAATTCTTAATGACGAGTTCCATCTGGAATTCGCGCAAATGTAGTTTTTGTCTCATAAAATCGGTGATATTTTAAAGTTTTTACTTATACGAGACTTAAACGAATGACCTCGAATTAGATTCAGCTTTTTGTAATTGTTTACAAGTTGCTTGTAAATTTATCAATGAATCTTCATTCATGAAAATGGCTCTTAAACACACACAATGGCTCTTAATCACGTTAACTTTTGTATTCAGAATAAACTTACTAAAAACCACAAAATTGGTTTTCTTAATGGTGGAATAAGTTTCTATGGGAAATTAGCGTAGAAAAATAACTTACAGCCTAAGGTCAGGCGAGTGGAATGGTAAACTTTATTTAATGTTAAGCAAGTAACTTCCATCGAAGTTTTCAATTAGCCCAAAAATGTGGCTGCAAGATGAAAATTACTTTATTAAGATTATTAATTTTTCAGAATAAATTTGATGTTATCCTAGTAAGAAAAATGAGGTCTGCTCTCATTGGTTTCACCAACGCAGTGAACAGTGAAGAATATGAATTAAGATTTCGCATGCATATGAAATAAAGATGCAATACAGCGTGAATATTAAGCAATAGTTCTAACACCAGGACTCTGAAGTGCGTCATCACGACCAGAGCTTCCAGCTTAATTAAATCACGAGGTACGCGGCGCTGAGAAATCTAACGGATGCGATAAAAGTTATAATAAACTTATTTAAATTATAAATAAACAAAATCAGAAAAATAAGAAGATAATGTGACCTGAATCGTAACGTTAACAATGATGTTTGACTTGATGTTAATTTCCATGGGAATCACCTTTACCGGCTCCCTAGGTAAATAATGAGCGATATGTGTAAGTATGTGCCTTAGTAACTGGGCCAGAAAACATGTTTCACAGGCATTCAAAACACTTTCTCGAAAACGAATATCTTCCCTGCGAGAAAGAACATGAAGTTTCTTATGGAATTATATCACTCTCAGGAAAAATTATTGTTCGCAGACGACCTTTTCTTCATGTAGAAGCAGAGCAAAAATTAGGGCACGAGATGTGAAGCATTTGCGTAATTTCAAAGAATAAAAAACTCGGAAAAGAAAGGTTCTCACCACTCAAAATCGATCAGACAGTTTCCTAACGATTAAAACTGGACTTGGTAAGGTCGAGCATTTGCGCAACGTTTGTCGTGGATACCAAAAAATAACTCAAAAACGGATTGTAGATCTGTTAACACCTCGACACTATTCCTTTGAATGCGCCACTTTTCTTCCAGACTGTAGTAGTTGCACTATGCGACCTGGACGTCCTTAAGTTGGACACTCTGCATACCTGTCCTAAAGAGTATTCCTTATCTTGCCTTCTCAGAGTATCATGGGAAATTCTGAATCGTCATAATTTCCTGCGAAATAAAATTTTAAAGAATGATCCATTATCATTTTAAATCATTATGATTCGGAATAATTCATAACGTAGTTGTGTAAAAAAGCATCAAGATCCTTTTCATGGTTGATAATTATACTGCGTGATTATAAACAATTTTATCGTAAAGCACGGTGGAACTGAATTTTTTTTATTACTTGATTTCCCTACATAGAAATTAAATAGGTTTAATCTGTTAATTTCTCCATAAAGTATATTAAAAATTAAACTTTCCTCGGAGTAAAATACACGATTTTTCCCCGATTGATCCAGAAATCCTTAGTAGCAGATTTCTCTAATTTTTTTCATATATTTGAGCATTAATATCTGGACAGTAGAAAGGCGGCAACGCTGAAAGCTCAATTTTTACTCCACCTTGTACACGAATATAATTTTTATATCTACAAGCCACGTTTAAAAAAAGCCTTTCACAATGATACTATAGGCTCCTGTGCATATACAGTGTTGTGCTTTTTTTATTGTCACAATAAAAAAAACTTCTAAACGACCAAAAAAACGCGAGCTAATGTGACGTTGAAACTTGCTGATGGTTTTTAATGTAGCACAAAAGAATTTTTTTTGTCTTCTTTTGCTAGGGGTGTTCACCCCGGAAATTTGAGAGAAATCAAACAAGAAAAACGCCTCATTACAACTGCACTTAAACAAATGGCCTCCATTTTTTTTAGCAAAAAAACGCTTAACAATATGTAAATGCCAAATTAAAAGGAAATCGGTTAGAGATTTTTTAAGATTTAAAAAAATAATAAAAATATAACCAATTTGACCCTTTGTATCTTGAAAACGAAGCGTTATCGGATCTACGTTTATATAAACTTTTCGTTATAAAATTACTCGAAGAACCTCTTAAATTTTGCCTGCCTGCTTGGGCAACGCACTGTATACAAGAATTTTGTTGTTCGAAGGTCTCGAAAAAGGCCTTTTTTTGGGAAGCTGCTGGCGTTCCAGTCTTAAAAAACTTCGCTGATTTTAACGCTTTTTCACCAATGCGTTCTACAAAAAAGATTAGCGAAAATTCCCCTTCTCGTCCTGATGTGTTCTGATATCAAAAAACAGCTCATGAAATTTTTAATACCTACATTTCTTCAAAAAATAGATTATTTAGATTGTAAATAAATTGTTCGCATAAAAGCGTAACCGTGCAACAATGGGTGTCGTATTATCTTAAGAGTGTGAGATTATCTCGTATTTTAGGCAAAAATTATCATCGTCCTGATTTTGTAATACGTATGAAATTTCTTAATCGCAAAAAACACGTCTTGCTAAAATCCCTATTAATATGGAGTCTTAGATACCAAAAAAATCCCATAAACCGGCGCGTTAAATGATATTTCGCAGGCCTACCTCTGATAAAGCTTAAGATAAACAAGATAATGTTCTTATAAAGGTGTAATTTTAGAATTGCTGTAGTTCATCATTAAAAGGTTTTTAGCAAAATAATAATGAATTATTAGGAAAATAAATGTCACTTTGCTCCTGCTTGTATTTATTTAATTGAAAATCGTCAGATCGTAAATTTGGGGATTACGAACATATGCTATTTGTAAAATAAAACTCTCCATGCTCGTCATAGCCTTTGATGACGACAACGTCGCCACGCTATGAGAAAAGCAATGATGACTGCCGGAATTGAGGCTGAGAATCAAGAGTAAAATTTTTTGAACAAGAACGCATTGCAGATGCGAATAACACTTAAATATTTCTAATTATCTGAATCATCAAAATCACTACAGTCACTACCACAACTTCTATCCAGGCCAATAATTATAGCAGGTTGCACGTTCAACGTATCAAATGCGTGTACACTCTCGAATCATTTCTCTATCTCGTCTTTTGTATATCTTGCCACATTTTTTTTTTAATTTCTGGAGTAACAGTGCCAAGAGCTCCTTTCCACATATGCAAAGAGTGAGTCTTCATCCCATTATCTCGACAAATATGTCCGCTAAAATCATTTGTAGCAATAGTCCATATACAGCGCTCGTCAAAAATATTGCAACGCGTTTATGGCTTTCAAAAAAGGATGGTTTAAAAAAATACTTAATATAATTTTATAATATAAAAAAAACATTTAATAATTCACTTCCGATGTTCGAAATTTCCACCCTTATTCAGCTACCCCCACTAACTTTTTATTTTTAAATAGAAAGGTTTCCGTTGTAGTAATTCAAGTAAAAGGTAATTCAATGAGGAATGGAGCGGTATACTAAGAACTAAACTTTGGCCTACAGTTTCTTTAAAAAATCAAATTTTTAGATAGAAAATAAAATAACTCGCTGCTACATCAAACAAAATTGAAACTCCTACAATAAAGGCTGAAATTAGGATCCAGAAGGAATTTCCCAACGACTCAGTCGTTCCTCGAACTCTTTTATGCAATTATCCAGTGTTACTTTTTTTATTAATTCGAATTCCGTTTGAGCTCTAAGGCATAAATCATCTAAATCTTGTGGCCTATTTTTGTAAATGGAACCTTTCAAGTGATTTCAGCAAGAAAAAATCGAAGAGCGTAAAATCTGGAGATCGTGGCGGCAATTCCATTGAATCTCTTTCTACCGATCCACCTCCAAGGGAACATCTTATCAGGATACTCTCCCACAGCCATAGCATGGTGTGGCGGTGCACCATCCTAGTGCAACCAAATGTTATGGGTTACTTGTCCCCAAGTTCTCCAGGGAAAATTGCGGCGATTGATGGTATTATTTCGTTTCGCAACAAGAGCAAGTGTGATACGTTGTTTGGATTCCCCTCTATTAAAAGATAGATCGATGGATGAGCTGGTGACCGATTATACCCATCCACACATCGAGTTTTACGGATGTTGTGTGTGTAGAGTCTGCATCCAACGAGGATTGTTTGTAGTCCAGCAGCGACAATTATGTAGATGAATAGATGCATTTAGGCAGAAAGTTGCTTCATCCGAAAATAAAATTTTAGAAAAGAACCTATTATCCTGAATGCCTCTTTCTTGCATCAATTCACAATATTCCATCCTGCTATCAAAATCTTCAGGCGTCAACTCTTGCGTAAAGGAAATTTTGTATGGATGAAATTTTTCTCGTTTTAAAAGCGCGCTTCCTGATTTTGCAGGTATATCAAATTCATCAGTGAGTTTGCTAGTGGCTTCTATGGGGTTTTATCGATGGATAAAAGAATGTCTGGTGCTTTATCACCATCAGTTGCTGTTCGCTTCCAGTACAGCAAAGATTCAAACTTTTAACCTTTTAGGATATGGGCTTTTTCCATTTTTTTAAGGAAACTGTAGATTCAATTTTGATTCTGCGTGTACCGTTGTATTCTTTATTGAAACACATTTCATTCGATATGCGGCAAGGGATACCTTCTCGTTTGAAAATAAAAAGTTAGCAGGGGTAGCTGAATAGGGGTGAAAAGTTTGAACATCGCAAATAAAATGCCTTTTTCTTCAATTATATGCGCTCGAGCATTTTTTTGAGATATTGAGTTTCCAAAATTTTTAAACATGTTGCAATACTTTTTGCAAGCCCTGTATGTTCAATTGGGTTGAACATACAGCGGTATGGAGGCAGTCGCAGGACGTTACGTCCACATCTTTCGGTCGTTCCATCTTCTGCATGTATTTTTGGAAGTTTGTGCCGAAAAAGAAGGTTTCAGATTTCAGATATTAAAATGACTTAAAGGGCGAAAAGGTTTGACTGCTCGTACTGAATTGCACCGTTTAGTACATGCCTTAGCGCAAACACTTTTAAAATAAATAAGCACCATTTAAATTGATCTGATGTCAAACCCTGCTTTTCTAGATACCAAAGAAGATATCATGACTCGCTTAAAAATTTTGGATGATGTGCAGTTGCATGAGGCGAAATTCCTCATGGAGAAAAAGATGAGCGTCGCATTGGCTGTGAGTGTCACTGTTACTATCGATGTGAGCGCGTGATTACGTGAGCAGCAACGATTTTAGGTTAGAACATTTCAAAGAAAAAAAATGTTGCTGCATCCATGAAGGTTTCAACTACACAGAAGGAATTAGTTTGGTAGTTGGTCTTCGCTTCGCTATGCGTGAGAAATTTCCCTTCTTCGTGATGAAATTTAACTATTTTTACAATTCGTCAATAACGATAGTGACTCTAGTACGCTCATTTAACACGTCTTCTTTATGTTCCGTCCAATATCCTTTGGCACGTCGAAATACCTTTGTCCTGAGCCAGAGTTCCACTTAAGCCAGATATTGGGGTTAAAAATGTGGTAAAAAGTTGATAAAAAGGGCAAAAAACTACGTGTTCAACAAATTAAAAATAGAAAACGGTTCTAAGCCTCCTAAAAGATTTATACAAAATACATAAAAGCAATTCCGAGATTGTCATTATCTTAGATACATAACGTGCTTTCTTTAGTGACTTAAGTGCTTGCCTAAAAATCTCGTTGATAGATAGAGCGTTATGTAAGCCAAAGTAAAGTTTACAAAGTCATTAAGGCAATTTATGTTGTAAAGTGAGTCAGTTTTACCTGCGTCAGTAATTACAATTTAATTATCAACATCAAAACATTTGCTTTGTAGTGTGTTTAACTGAAACTAAACATTACGGGGGAATAGTAACTGAAACTGCAGTTTCCAAACCGAAAAATACTCTCGGAAAATAGTTCTCGAACTTGTGTAAATGCAATTGAAAATAAAAATCGTATCCAGATTGAAAATTCCGAGTTTAATGCTTAAGGCTAAGATGTTGGCTTCAATTCCATAAAAGTTTTTCAATTTGCTCCTAATTTACGAGGACAGTCCCAGAAGTACCCCACCTGACATACAGATGGCGACTTTGTGGTAAAAAATTTGCCTGCATTACAAAGATTTAACCTTAAAACTCTTATGTGTTTTTGCTTAACGCCTTCAGAGATTTTGTGAACACGGATAAAGTCAGTCATCGATACGTGTCTCAATACTCTCACTTGAAAGGTCTTAGTTCATCCCACATCAGGCAAAAATTAGATTCTACTCTTAGGGAATCTGCTGCTTCCCTAACAACGACCAAAAAATCTGTCGTAGGAGCTTCCAAGATGAACTCCACAGTGGTCGGCCCAGTGACGCTCCAGATCTGACCACTCCAGATATCGCGATGAAAATCCACAAAATAGTACTAGAAGACCGTCGAGTGAAACTGCACAAATTAGCAGACATGAAAGGCGTTTCTGAAAGTATTGGACACCGCATTTTAACCGAAAAATTGCATGCGAGAAAGCTGTGCGCAAGATCGGCGCCGCGATTACCACACGATTGTGTAATTTTACTTTGTTGAAAGGTGACAGCGTCAGTTTTTTGGAATTATCTCCATCGACTATCTTCCTAAAGGAAAAACAACAATAATAAATGATATAAACAATCGGAGAATATTTTACAAATTTATCGCAGCGTTTGAGCGACCACATTTGGCGGAAAAGAAACTTTTGTTCCGTCAAGACAACGCGCTAATCTCCTCTCCCGTTAGCGCGATGGCCAAAGTCGACCAACTTGGTTGCGAACTTTTCCTCGTCCGCTCTATCCGCCAGATTTAGTCCCCTCAGATTGTCTCCCAATTTCCAAACGTGAAAAAATGGCTCGGTGGAAAGAGATTTGCTAATAATGAGCAGGTTGAGTCCGAGATACTACTTTGAAACGTTTGAATCTTGCTACAAACAGGGGATAAAAGCCGGAGAGCATTGCTGGCAAAGGTGCGTGTTAATTTCGAATGATGTAATCGAAGATTGATGTGAATTTTCCCAATTTTTTTTTTCTTTAAGTGTTAAGTCGGGTACTTCTGAGACCATCCTCGTATCAAAAAACGAATATCACAATAGCGAGTGATGCTTTCAAAAGCGTTACTCACTACCATACTTCCCCACACTTAATCTTCGACTTGTTAATGATCGTAGAAACGTTAAGCTGCAACTTTTCATTTTTATTATGGCTCGTAATAACACTCTTGGCTTAATGCAAAAACTTGCACCAATTTAAGTCAACCCGTCAAACTCAAATCCTTTATCGATAAAGATAATTTGAGATTTTAATTGCCATATATATGTTCAAATTTTCGGTACTTTCTAATAGCTAAAGTTGAATGATAGAAACTCGGTTGTGTGAGATTAATGTGTGGCTTTAGCAAAAAGTGAGTGCTGAACATGAGCAATGAAGCTTGTTGGGATACTATTCCTCGTAGCTGTGTTTATTTGGAGAGGTTCAGGTACTTAGTTTTTAATAGGTGGTAGCACCCTGTAAGCTATTCGCATACTAAACAGTTCAACCGCAGTTTATTTATATTCAAAACGTGTTGGGCATAAAAACACACCTAATTTTTTCTTCAACATTCTTCCTCCAAGAGCTTTTGCGAGGTGAAGTACTTTGACCACACGGTGCAATTTTGAAATTAAAGCGATCACTTTAGACTCACGGGTGCTCAATGAATGTGACCCTGAAGGGCTCGTTAAAGTGCATTTTTCTAAATAAAAAAATGATTTCTTGGGATTGTTTTATCGCTCTCATTAAATAGAATAATTCATGAACGGTGTCACTAAAACCTGTTCAAGTTGGAGCATGACACAATTTAGCGTTGCATTTCAATTTCGTCTGAGGCATAAATAAATCGAATTGTCTACAGGTGTAGGTAAAAACTTGAAATGAGCTTTTCATCGCGGAAGTCATAAACATAGGAAATTTATTGATGTATGTATATATACAGGGTGTTTCCTAGCTACGTGTAAAAAATTTAAAGGCGTAATCCTCGACTGATTTTGAGTCTAATAAACATATGTCCGCAAATGCCTTGTTTCCAAGATACAGGGGGTTGAAATGTGACAAGAAAAAGAGATTTTATTTCCAAAATGACTCAATTTGGGTGTTTGAATTTTAGAAAAGACAATTCCGGGGGTTCCGGGGTTTCCTTCAATACGTCTTAAGATTTCTTCCTCCACTTCTGGTGTTCGACGTGTTATTGGCTTTCTTCCTTCTGGAGTTTTCATAAGAGATCCTGAATCACAAAGGCGTTGAAAGAGGTTTTTAAAGGTTTGGTGGTTGGGAAAGCTTTTCATGTAAATGCGCCTCGCTGCCAAACACTCACCATCAGCAAGGCCGTAAACAAAAACCATATTGGCCATTTCTTGATTAGTGTAATTAGGGATTTGAAAAATTTTCAAAACTGAGGTATAATCTGATTTTTGGGACACAGTACTAAATTCTTTCACTTTAGAGAGTAAAAGACCAAAATAACACTGACTATCTTGTTTATAATAGTGGAAGTAGCGAAAAAAACTAACAATAAACAAGTTAGTAAATACCACCAAACTTTTTTCAACGTCTTTCAGTCAACACCCTGTATCTTGGAAACAAGGCATTTGCGGACATATGTTTATTAGACTTTTTTGACTCAAAATCAGTCGAGGATTACGCCTTTAAATTTTTTACACGTAGTTAGGAAACACCCTGTATAGTGGTATTAAGAAAACAAACGTGTTCTAAATAACATCAATCTTAATAGCTTTTAATTAATGATAAAAGAATGCAATAAAATGTATTTTAATTTTGAAAATTTACACGTCGATTGTACCAAGCAAAAGTAAATGGATCCAGTTGCTCATAGATGGTATTTTAATCTCTTCTTATTTTATACATATTGCTTTTATGCTTATTACAACATATTTAATGGAGCATGGGAGAGCTATTTTAAATATAACCCAGCATCTTGTGCATCAATTCGATGAACGAATTTAGATTACTTCTGTGCATATGGAATCAGCCCACGTAAGCACCCATAGCGTTTTATTTCGTATAACCAACCACTCTCACCTATTAGGTACAAAGCGTGTCCAAAATAGAGGTGTGGGACAGGATGGAGATCAGAGCGATCAAGACAAGGGGACAGTTTCACGGTGCAAACAGGTCCACAATTGTTTTTCGTGATATGCGAATTTACATGCATTGTGGCTCATATGTGGAGCAACTAATTGAAAATTTCGAATAAGCATATTTCCACAAAACATGCTTTTTTAGAATTAACTAGAAATAATTATAAAACATTATAAAGGTACAAACATATTTTCAATACATTTTGTTTATGTCCTTTCTTGGTGCTGCTTTGCTTTTCGTAGGGTTCATAGGTACCAATTTGTTTATTTATATTATTGCGTGATGTCGACTTTGCTGCTCAAAGTATTGACGGAAAGTACTTTACGACACCTAGAGGTGTTCATCAGATCAGTTAAAATGTCAGAAAAATTTGAAAATAGCGAAACGCAGTGTAAAATTGCAAAAGGCTTAAATTTAAATGAATCAATAGTGTCAAGGGTGATTTCCATCTTTAAAAATAGAGGAACCTTAGATGAACTTCCGAAGCGTGGGCCAAAACGAAAAACTGATAAAGACGTGGACAGAAGAGTTAAAATGTTATTTATCCAGGATCCGTTCAAGAGTGCAAGTCACATACAACAAGAGTTATGTGTTTCAGTATCAGTGAACACCATGAAACGAAGATTAAGAAGCTCTGATTTATATGGGAGAAAATCGACAAAGAAGCCTTTCATCCCGAAGAGAAATGAAAAGGCTAGTTTGGGTTTGGCGAAAGAGCATGTGAGCTGGTCATGTAAAAATGGAAAACTGTCCTTTTCTCAGATGAAAGTCAATTGAAACTGTTCAAATCAGACGGAATTTGTTGAGCCAGAAGACTAATTAACGAAAAGTTAAATCCTAAATATGCTAAATCGCCGGTTAAACATAGAGGTGGCGGTTGCAGTTTGAGGGTGATTCGAAGGGTTTAGCATGCAAAAATTGATGGTTTTATGGATCGATGCGTTTATAAAAATATTTTAGAGGGAAAGAAAATATGAGCCTTTGGTGAAGGTTCCACCACGACAGCGACCCGGAGGGTATCCCCGAGTGAATCGAAGGGCGGTTAATTGTGCATGTCGTTGATGTGATGATCTGGCCGGCTCAAAGCGCCGATCTGGACCTCATAGAGAATCATTGGAATGAAACTGACGAAAAAAATCATGGGAAAATAGTAACAAATATAGCGGATTTGTTCAAAGAAACTCAAAACGCGTGAAACTCAATATCTGAAGATAATAATGAAACACTGTTCAAGTTTGTGAGTAACAAACGTTGAGAAATAGTTAAAAATGAGGGATGTGCGGCTAAACACTAAATAAAATGTTTAATTGCATAAGAAATGTTTCAGTTGCTCTATTTTTGGCCCACATGTTTTAGATTTTTTAAATTTGCAATTAAAACGAATAAACCTCAACATGAATGTATTTATTTTTAATTCTAATTGGTGATTAAGGCAATAGATTATATTAAATTCACGTTGTTAAATAAAAAAAAGTTTAATTTAAACAATTGCTCTACGTATGAGTGATAGTGCACGCAAAAATTCATTGAGGCCTCACGACCTGAGCTGGTCTCGCCTCCGAGCTCTATGATTTCGCAATTGAGGTGGCAGAGGACTGTTTACTGCTTATCGCAATAATAAATGTTCGAACTCATTCAAGTGGTGTTCTCACAGGATAACCTGACGAATCTTCAAAGTCGCCAGTTACACATAATGCACGATTTAAAACGATCTTCGGTATGAATGCTGGTATAGGGCGGTGGTGACTTACTTAATTTAAAACGATAGAGGACATTTAGTAGTTGATAAAAAAAATGTTAAGTTTCCTTAAAGGCTAAAAATTCTTGCAATCTTAAATAATATTGAGCCGAAGTTTGTGACGTCTTTGGGAGAAAGCAACATGCAGATAGATAACTCACAAACTCGTTTCTCTAATAGCTCAAAACCACATCTTAATTTTAGTTCGTCTAATGCCACAGGGTTGAATTTATAACGTTACATATTGCATTATTCACACCAACATCAAACTTCATTAACGATTTATTTCGCTGCGACGAATCAAACGTCTTAGTATTATTTTGGAAAATAATATAATTTTCAAAGGATAATAACGGAAAGTATTCTCCATTACACGTCCGGAAATACATTTTCCCACGCGCACCAATTCCCCTGCGGGATGAAGCCGAACACAAGAAGTCATGCAAGCATGACTCAAGCTATTTTCCGGACCCTTAATAAAATATTGCTTTTTTGTCTTAAACTTTCGATGAAATATATGCGAATTTGATGCTAATTAATGAACTAAATTAGATTTGAATTCAAAAGTTCGACAGTTTTCGATCTAAAGAGCACAAGGGAAAAAGGAAGTTAGTCCGAAAACCATAGATGTTCAGAAAGCAAATTTTTGTGGTGAAAATCTTGGAAAAGCTAGATAAAAATTGTTTCAGTTTTCAAAACATATTTAGATTCACGTTCATTAATTATCTAACTAATTTATAAGGATTTTCTGCGATATTACTACCTTTAGAATTGTGTTAAAACTACCTGTCATTGTGCGAAAGAACAATGAAACTCTGTTTTTTCTGCGAATTTACTTAAGAAAAATACAGGGTGGTCATTTAGTGCGACCTCGGAAGATTATAGCTAAACAATTTAATATTTTGAATTTCTTTTTTTTTGCGTTACATAGAACTCGATTATGGGTACATTCTAAAATTGTCTCCGTTTTCTACAGGGTGTTCTAAATAAGTGAAAAATATCAAAGTTATGTTTTTTTTTAATGGGATATATTAATATCGTTTTAGATTTCTTGAGAAAAATATATGTAAGTTTCATTAAGGTTTACTTGTCCTGAATCTTAAGGATTTCGAAATAATTAAGTTCTGTATATGTGGGCTCTTAGTTCATCGTTTGGTTTAGCCATTTTATATATATATTAGCCATTTTATTTGCATTTAAAAATCGGGATTATGTCATATTTCCTAACGGCAATTGCTATGAATGAGCCATCGAACATCAGTAATTACTGATTATCATTTCTTCGGCTGTCATATTTCCTTTGTTCCATCCGCAAAATGAAAGAAGAAGGTCAAAGTTAAGAACAATTCGCCTGTGTGGTAAAAACAACGATATTGTTCAAGCGCAAATGGAGTATCAGAGCATTCATCGGCCACTTCGTGCTAATTTAATTTTTTATCATACAGAAAGGAGCATAGAAAGTTCCTTTCAGGAAGTTGAGGGTGTACCGAGAACGCGAAATTGAAATTTAAATAAACCTTTTTTTTTTTAATATTGAAATTATTACTTAATCGTAAAGTGAAGATGCCTGAATTACCTACGAAGCAATTTGCCTGATAAAGAACCACCTCCCCTTCGTTGGCACATTAGTTTCCTTTTCGAAAAAATTTGCAACCTAATAAATCTGATTGAATTCCGGCGACACAACGTCTATTTTCCTGTATCATGGTGCGAGTCACGGTACGATTGTAAATTTTAGACTTAAAACAACCCCAGAAAAATAAAGTCCGAAGGTGTTAAATCGGGCGACCTAGGTGGCCAATCCAGGTCACCTAACCGGGAAATTACGCGACCAGGGAATATCACGTGCAGTAATGCCATTGTTTCATGCAATGTATGAAAAGTGGCATCTTCCTGTTGGAACCACACGCCTTCGAGATCAATATCGTCCATGTAAGGCACACGAAACTGGGATGTCGTCCTCCAATATCGTCAGCCATAGAATGTTTCACATTCGGCACTTGTGAATTTTGAGTCGTCAGTAATTATTTATTTAAAACAAAAACGGCCATCTTGGTTGGTATTAAAGTGCAATTTGATTATGTTACTTCCAAATTAATTTATTACTTCCAAGTAAATTGATAAATAAAAATTACTTCGGTTTATTCGTGGCAACTGTGATTTGGAGAAACAATATAATCTCGATTTTTGTATAAAAATGCCGAAACATTTGGCCAAACCTAATGTGAATATGTTATATGTTGTTGAAATCTGAAAATAGAGATATATTCACTCTCATTAAAATATACAGGTTGTTGCATTATCTGGCCTTGTCTCCTTTTTTCACTTTGCAATATTTATCTCTTATGTTACATAACGATTTCTGGCGTTTCAGGATAAACCCTCCAACTTTTATCTTTGAATTTTTCCTTTTTGTTAATATAAAAATAATAAGCGCTGTCTAAATATCGGACCAACATGTGACCACATGAGAATGCGCGGCGCGGATATCTTGGAAAAAGCAAGAGATTCATTGATGATTAAATGCTAAAAAGGTTGCAGTTTAAGAGCTTAAAATGGTGGTTAAAATCGCTACTTTATCTGAGACACTTCAGCCACATCAAACTTATTTTTATTAGCTCTGATAAAACGATCCAGGGCGATCCTTTGAACTTCTCCAGGTTCTGTTTGGAACAAAATGCCGAGTACGGCTTATTTCCAGATAAACCCAGAGACTCGCTTAATCCGCCAATGAGGCCGAGAGAAATCGTTACTTTATTAAGATTTTCTATTGTTAGCAGACTTCATCGGGGTAACGATATCGATTCCGTCGGTAATAAATTGTGGTCAGCAGTATTCGCATTGAGAAATTGACTAAGTGAAAAATTTTTCAGTGAAAGGCAACTTTGTTTTTAATTAAAAATTTTAGCAGATTTATTACGTCAGAATAAATGGGCATAAATCGTCTCCAGAAGTCTTACAAACTCAAAAATATTTGTATTCTTTTGTAATCATTTGGGCTTTGCATTTCGGTAGTGCTTTAACCTTACGTTTGCCTGCTTCTCTTCTGTTTGCAGATGCTTCAAGGCCCGCAGTATCACCCCCGATATCGAAGCAAATTTACATTTGTTTACATTGAACTTTACATTTTTTTTTCGCCGCTTTAACAATCTCTCTCGGCTTCATCGTTCGACCTCCCGAAGTATTAAAATAAATTAATGAATCGTTGAATTATAAGGGCTCGTTCCTGAAAATATTTGCCGCACTTGCATTTGAACATTTTCTGGAACTGATTTCTTCCGACGGACGTTTTTAAAAAAACAAATTCGGCCGAATGGATTAATAAATGTACACAATTTAGCGCTTTCAAGATCTTGTTGGATATGCCAAAATCCATCACAAAAGCTAATCCGTTTCATCCACTATGACGTTAATTTGGGAACTCGTAAACTGTGAGAGATACAGTGACTGATATTTTTTCAGCATCTCCACGGTTTTCTACCCAAAAAATAATCTCAAAAATAGGTTTTTTTTTTAAATTAACCGAACACCCGGTGTTTTTCCCATAGAAATATTCTTTCAGCTTCAAACTAACAACTGATTTGAGAACTGGGCGATTGCGTAAAAACAGGAAGTTTTCATTATCGTTATAAATATTTTCATATCATGTAATAGACGGGAATAGACGTCTAATCCAAGTATTAAAAATTTTTACATACGGATTTGTACGTTTTCGAGCCAGACATTAAGGTGCGGTAACTGTATACATTTGTCAATACCAAGGTGTAAAAATGAATTTATTGCCAGTATTTAACATTACGGAAACTAGCGAAGAAATCCGCTCACATAGCAGTCAAATATGAAAAAATACCTGCGGAGTGACATAAGCTTTCTGTAGCCCGAACAAATTTTAAAATATAAAATAACAAATACGGTAAAAGTTCGTCAAAACCTCCAATAAAATGATTAAATTTATAATAATTTTGTCCCGCTATATCACAAGAGTGTTAATATTATCTAAGTACCCATTTGCAACCATAACGAACTTGATTTTTAGGGTTCAGAGGTGTAAAACATAAACCAAATGAACTCGACTGCCCTTGTGACTATAAAAAATTCGAAAGGTCGTCCCAGTTAGGATGCCTGCGCGTTATGTACCTAGATGGTGAGTCATATCTAAAAAAAAATTGACGTTAAATCAATTTATTGCATTTAGGTCCAAAGGTAAAATCTGCCAAAATTTGTGTAAAAACGGATAATGCCCAAAAAGCCTGCAGTGAGTATCAAAAAAAGTACGTACAAATATTGTACTGCAGTATACAGCACGGTAAAATATACCGAGGAAAAAGACACGCCGATCTATACAACATATATGATGATGATAAACAAAAAATGAATATGTTCAATAAACATCAGGATAGCTCAGAAGCTATATATACTGGATATCCCAAGGCAATAATCAGCTCAAAACTAACAACTCTCATGCAATCTGATTCCATCATTGCCGATCCCATTATAATAGAAAGTTTCCCTGCCACCACTACGACAGATATCGATTCAACCACTGACGATTCAAGTACAACAGAGGGGCCCACCGACGCCACTACGACAGATGTGGTTTCAACTACTGACGATCCAACTACAACGGACGGTCCCACCGACGCCACTACGACAGATGTGGTTCCAACCACTGACGATCCAACTACAACAGAGGGTCCCACCGACGCCACAACGACAGATGTGGTTCCAACCACTGACGATCCAACTACAACGGAGGGTCCCACCGACGCCACTACGACAGATGTGGTTTCAACTACTGACGATCCAACTACAACGGACGGTCCCACCGACGCCACTACGACAGATGTGGTTTCAACTACTGACGATCCAACTACAACGGACGGTCCCACCGACGCCACTACGACAGATGTGGTTCCAACCACTGACGATCCAACTACAACAGAGGGTCCCACCGACGCCACTCCGACAGATGTGGTTCCAACCACTGACGATCCAACTACAACAGAGGGTCCCACCGACGCCACAACGACAGATGTGGTTCCAACCACTGACGATCCAACTACAACGGAGGGTCCCACCGACGCCACTACGACAGATGTGGTTCCAACCACTGACGATTCAAGTACAACAGAGGGGCCCACCGACGCCACTACGACAGATGTGGTTCCAACTACTGACGATCCAACTACAACGGAGGATCCCACCGACGCCACAACGACAGATGTGGTTCCAACCACTGACGATCCAACTACAACGGAGGGTCCCACCGACGCCACTACGACAGATGTAGTTCCAACCACTGACGATCCAACTACAACGGAGGGTCCCACCGACGCCACTACGACAGATGTAGTTCCAACCACTGACGATTCAAGTACAACAGAGGGGCCCACCGACGCCACTACGACAGATGTGGTTCCAACCACTGACGATTCAAGTACAACAGAGGGGCCCACCGACGCCACTACGACAGATGTGGTTCCAACCACTGACGATTCAAGTACAACAGAGGGGCCCACCGACGCCACTACGACAGATGTGGTTCCAACCACTGACGATTCATGTACAACAGAGGGGCCCACCGACGCCACTACGACAGATGTGGTTCCAACTACTGACGATCCAACTACAACGGAGGATCCCACCGACGCCACAACGACAGATGTGGTTCCAACCACTGACGATCCAACTACAACGGAGGGTCCCACCGACGCCACTACGACAGATGTAGTTCCAACCACTGACGATCCAACTACAACGGAGGGTCCCACCGACGCCACTACGACAGATGTAGTTCCAACCACTGACGATTCAAGTACAACAGAGGGGCCCACCGACGCCACTACGACAGATGTGGTTCCAACCACTGACGATTCAAGTACAACAGAGGGGCCCACCGACGCCACTACGACAGATGTGGTTCCAACCACTGACGATTCAAGTACAACAGAGGGGCCCACCGACGCCACTACGACAGATGTGGTTCCAACCACTGACGATTCAAGTACAACAGAGGGGCCCACCGACGCCACTACGACAGATGTGGTTCCAACCACTGACGATTCAAGTACAACAGAGGGGCCCACCGACGCCACTACGACAGATGTGGTTCCAACCACTGACGATTCATGTACAACAGAGGGGCCCACCGACGCCACTACGACAGATGTGGTTCCAACTACTGACGATCCAACTACAACGGAGGATCCCACCGACGCCACAACGACAGATGTGGTTCCAACCACTGACGATCCAACTACAACGGAGGGTCCCACCGACGCCACTACGACAGATGTAGTTCCAACCACTGACGATCCAACTACAACGGAGGGTCCCACCGACGCCACTACGACAGATGTGGTTCCAACTACTGACGATCCAACTACAACGGAGGATCCCACCGACGCCACAACGACAGATGTGGTTCCAACCACTGACGATCCAACTACAACGGAGGGTCCCACCGACGCCACTACGACAGATGTAGTTCCAACCACTGACGATCCAACTACAACGGAGGGTCCCACCGACGCCACTACGACAGATGTAGTTCCAACCACTGACGATTTAAGTACAACAGAGGGGCCCACCGACGCCACTACGACAGATGTGGTTCCAACCACTGACGATTCAAGTACAACAGAGGGGCCCACCGACGCCACTACGACAGATGTGGTTCCAACCACTGACGATCCAACTACAACGGAGGGTCCCACCGACGCCACTACGACAGATGTGGTTCCAACTACTGACGATCCAACTACAACGGAGGGTCCCACCGACGCCACTACGACAGATGTGGTTCCAACCACTGACGATCCAACTACAACGGAGGGTCCCACCGACGCCACTACGACAGATGTGGTTCCAACCACTGACGATTCAAGTACAACAGAGGGGCCCACCGACGCCACTACGACAGATGTGGTTCCAACCACTGACGATTCAAGTACAACAGAGGGGCCCACCGACGCCACTACGACAGATGTAGTTCCAACCACTGACGATTCAAGTACAACAGAGGGGCCCACCGACGCCACTACGACAGATGTGGTTCCAACCACTGACGATTCAAGTACAACAGAGGGGCCCACCGACGCCACTACGACAGATGTGGTTCCAACCACTGACGATTCATGTACAACAGAGGGGCCCACCGACGCCACTACGACAGATGTGGTTCCAACTACTGACGATCCAACTACAACGGAGGATCCCACCGACGCCACAACGACAGATGTGGTTCCAACCACTGACGATCCAACTACAACGGAGGGTCCCACCGACGCCACTACGACAGATGTAGTTCCAACCACTGACGATCCAACTACAACGGAGGGTCCCACCGACGCCACTACGACAGATGTGGTTCCAACTACTGACGATCCAACTACAACGGAGGATCCCACCGACGCCACAACGACAGATGTGGTTCCAACCACTGACGATCCAACTACAACGGAGGGTCCCACCGACGCCACTACGACAGATGTAGTTCCAACCACTGACGATCCAACTACAACGGAGGGTCCCACCGACGCCACTACGACAGATGTAGTTCCAACCACTGACGATTCAAGTACAACAGAGGGGCCCACCGACGCCACTACGACAGATGTGGTTCCAACCACTGACGATTCAAGTACAACAGAGGGGCCCACCGACGCCACTACGACAGATGTGGTTCCAACCACTGACGATCCAACTACAACGGAGGGTCCCACCGACGCCACTACGACAGATGTGGTTCCAACTACTGACGATCCAACTACAACGGAGGGTCCCACCGACGCCACTACGACAGATGTAGTTCCAACCACTGACGATTCAAGTACAACAGAGGGGCCCACCGACGCCACTACGACAGATGTAGTTCCAACCACTGACGATCCAACTACAACGGAAGGTCCCACCGACGCCACTACGACAGATGTGGTTCCAACCACTGACGATTCAAGTACAACAGAGGGGCCCACCGACGCCACTACGACAGATGTGGTTCCAACAACTGACGATCCAACTACAACGGAGGGTCCCACCGACGCCACTACGACAGATGTGGTTCCAACTACTGACGATCCAACTACAACGGAGGGTCCCACCGACGCCACTACGACAGATGTAGTTCCAACCACTGACGATTCAAGTACAACAGAGGGGCCCACCGACGCCACTACGACAGATGTGGTTCCAACCACTGACGATTCAAGTACAACAGAGGGGCCCACCGACGCCACTACGACAGATGTGGTTCCAACCACTGACGATTCAAGTACAACAGAGGGGCCCACCGACGCCACTACGACAGATGTAGTTCCAACCACTGACGATCCAACTACAACGGAAGGTCCCACCGACGCCACTACGACAGATGTGGTTCCAACCACTGACGATTCAAGTACAACAGAGGGGCCCACCGACGCCACTACGACAGATGTGGTTCCAACAACTGACGATCCAACTACAACGGAGGGTCCCACCGACGCCACTACGACAGATGTGGTTCCAACTACTGACGATCCAACTACAACGGAGGGTCCCACCGACGCCACTACGACAGATGTAGTTCCAACCACTGACGATTCAAGTACAACAGAGGGGCCCACCGACGCCACTACGACAGATGTAGTTCCAACCACTGACGATCCAACTACAACGGAGGGTCCCACCGACGCCACTACGACAGATGTGGTTCCAACTACTGACGATCCAACTACAACGGAGGGTCCCACCGACGCCACTACGACAGATGTAGTTCCAACCACTGACGATTCAAGTACAACAGAGGGTCCCACCGACGCCACTACGACAGATGTAGTTCCAACCACTGACGATTCAAGTACAACAGAGGGGCCCACCGACGCCACTACGACAGATGTAGTTCCAACCACTGACGATCCAACTACAACGGAGGGTCCCACCGACGCCACTACGACAGATGTGGTTCCAACTACTGACGATCCAACTACAACGGAGGATCCCACCGACGCCACAACGACAGATGTGGTTCCAACCACTGACGATCCAACTACAACGGAGGGTCCCACCGACACCACTACGACAGATGTAGTTCCAACCACTGACGATCCAACTACAACGGAGGGTCCCACCGACGCCACTACGACAGATGTAGTTCCAACCACTGACGATCCAACTACAACGGAGGGTCCCACCGACGCCACTACGACAGATGTAGTTCCAACCACTGACGATTCAAGTACAACAGAGGGGCCCACCGACGCCACTACGACAGATGTGGTTCCAACCACTGACGATTCAAGTACAACAGAGGGGCCCACCGACGCCACTACGACAGATGTGGTTCCAACCACTGACGATTCAAGTACAACAGAGGGGCCCACCGACGCCACTACGACAGATGTGGTTCCAACCACTGACGATTCAAGTACAACAGAGGGGCCCACCGACGCCACTACGACAGATGTGGTTCCAACCACTGACGATTCAAGTACAACAGAGGGGCCCACCGACGCCACTACGACAGATGTGGTTCCAACCACTGACGATTCAAGTACAACAGAGGGGCCCACCGACGCCACTACGACAGATGTGGTTCCAACCACTGACGATCCAACTACAACGGAGGGTCCCACCGACGTCACTACGACAGATGTGGTTCCAACCACTGACGATCCAACTACAACGGAGGGTCCCACCGACGCCACTACGACAGATGTGGTTCCAACCACTGACGATTCAAGTACAACAGAGGGGCCCACCGACGCCACTACGACAGATGTGGTTCCAACCACTGACGATCCAACTACAACGGAGGGTCCCACCGACGCCACTACGACAGATGTGGTTCCAACTACTGACGATCCAACTACAACGGAGGGTCCCACCGACGTCACTACGACAGATGTGGTTCCAACCACTGACGATTCAAGTACAACAGAGGGGCCCACCGACGCCACTACAACAGATGTGGTTCCAACCACTGACGATTCAAGTACGACAGACGGGCCCACCGACGCCACTACGACAGATGTGGTTCCAACCACTGACGATTCAAGTACGACAGACGGGCCCACCGACGCCACTACGACAGATGTGGTTCCAACCACTGACGATTCAACTACTACAACCGATGTGTATACTACCACCTGGGGACCAACCACCTCGACGGTTCCGGATTCTATCAGTACCGATTCCATTACAACGGAGAGTTCAATTGAAAGCAGTGCTACAAATTTAGTTTCTACTTCTTATGATTCAACTGTAACAGAGTTTCCAAGTGTGATCACTTCAGATGGAGGTTTAACATCCCCAAGTTCTAGCATGATTACATCAGAAGGTATAACAACAAAAACGAATGAGTCCACTATTGGGACATCTCGCATTACCAATTTTAAAATATCTGTTTCAGAACCTGAACAAACGACTAATGTAACTACCTCAAGTGCAACACCATCTGTGACAACACCCACAGAAATTCTTTCTACCACAACGGTGGAGACTCCTACTACCACATCAAAGGAAACGGTTATTACGACATCGACAGAAGCTTCTACTTCCGGCCCAACGCAAACTACTACGACTACAACAACGGAAACTTCTTCCACAACAATCGTAATTCCTACTGCCGAAACATCATCTTCTACTGTCACCGTAACGGAAACTCCACCTTCAGCATCAACTAAAACTTCTATTAACACCACAATGACATCTCTTTCTACTACAACAGCAGGAAATACCGAACCTACACCTTCTAGTAGTACAACTGTAAGGACACCACGGCCTCCACCAAATAGTAGTGCGTCTATAGTGGTTCCATTTGATTGGGCTATAATATTGAGTTTCTTTTTATTTTTATACAGGATGTAGTCTTTTTGTAATACATATGCTGTGAGAAATTTAGGGATCTCGTTTTGATACACATTATTTTGTGTTGATATTAGTCATAATTTGTTTTTTAGTCTCTTGTGATAGGAAGTAAGCAAAATGTTGAGTTATTGACGTTGATCTTTATGGACTGTGATACTAGTTCGTAAATTAGAATATGATAGCTGCTGATGTATTTTCACACCGCTCGTACGTAATTTATAAGTTTATAGAAGTTAAAGTAAAATACTGAGTAAATAAGTAATAATAATTATCATTATTATCATTTTATTACAATAATTGTAAATTCATTTTTGGACAAACGGACCACTCACTGATATCAACTAATCGTGGAGCTTAAGCAAAGTCTACACATGCATGATTTATTAGGGCCAATGATTCACATACAGTGTGGTACCATTAACTGGAATAAATTCGGTATCTACATGACCTTTGACTTTAGAAAAATTGCTTAAACACGTCAATTTTTATTTTACTCGATATACTTTTTGTAGTATTTTGATGCTGCAAATGTCAACCCCTTAGCTTGGACGTCGGTCACCCTTAAGAGTTTAAATGGAAAAAAGATTTAAGTAGTGCATAATTTTAAAGGTCTTTTCAACCTGACCTTGTCTAATATATTACTGTTCATCGTACAGCACAATAATACTAAAAATTATAAAAAAAATTAAACAATGAAATTATCATTTATTTTAACATAGCAAGCGTCCGAAATGCTCACCGTTGGCGTCTTGGCACAGCCCTAAACGATGCTAAGACTCTTCTCCTACATTTTCTAAAATGTTAGGAGTCATTTGCCTAATTTCCTGTCTTGTGCGTTCTTTGACTTCGTCGCATTGTAAACTTTCGACTTCAGGTATCCCCATAAAAAAAATCGCGAGGGGTAAAATCGGGAGATCTCGGAGGCCATTCTCTTGAGCCTCTTCTTCCCAACCATCGGTTTGGAAAAGTTTCATCTAGGTATAAGCGAACGTTCCGAGCACAATGTGGTGGTGCTCCGTCTTGTAACCAAATCCGTTCGTCCGGTATGTCTGGCTTCACTTCACTAAGAAAAAAATCAGATAATGTAGGAACTGGTTCATCTTCAAGAAATACTAATTGCTGTTGTGCTTTTAAATTTTCATCGGAAAATATTGATTCCAATATGCGGTTCTCCGTGATATCCGCCCAAACATTTGTTTTTGCAGGTTACTGCGTGTAATCCCTCATCCAATGAGGATTCACTATGGACCAATATCGACAATTTTGTTCATTGACATGTTCATTTAATATAAAAGTCGCCTCATCGGTATAGAAGATCCATTCCGTAGATATTCCTAATTGCTGAACAGCATTCATAATCCTTTCGCAAAATTCGATTCGTCGTTCTTCATCATCTTCAAGCAGTTCTTGACGTATTTGCATTTTTCAATATTTTCAAAACGAATGTAATACTGATTAAATTTCCACGAGCTGTGCTGGTGTAACCAGGTTTTTTTCTAATGCCAAGGTTGCCCACATGACCATGATTTCTAAATGGCTTTTCTATCTTACTTGTTGCCCCTTGATTAATGGGTGGCAAATCAGGATACTTTCGCCGAAATAATTAAACAACCTCATTTTGTGTTCAGACTCTGTCGCCGTATCCAGTAATTACTAAAATTTCTACTTTACGAAGTTCTGTTAAGTGAGGCATTATTCACCTATTTAGGCCAGAGGCTTCCTGAGTTCCTGCCTAACAGTAGTGACTGCCTCACTAAGCATCCACAGAGAAATCCAAATATGCTTGAGTCGAAGGACCAGACCGGCTACCGTCAAGAAATAATGGGGGTCCAAAGGTTCGAGGGGGTACAGAATCTCTGTTACACGAATCACAGACTAGTTGAAATACAGGGTTGACTGGCGATTAAATTATTAACAATAATGCCCGTGTACAGATTTCTGTTGCGACGAGATGCGTTAAAAGTGGTAAAGTGATTTATTCTAATTTATGAAATCGAGAGAGGAGAGAAGTTGCTGTTAGCACGACGAAAATGAGAATCGGTTCTGGTTTGGTTCCAAGAGGAGTGATCCTCTTTCCCGAAAAATGCAGGTTCCAGAGTCTGGTTCTTTCCCACGATTTCGTTGGAAAATCACCACCTTGATGCTTTCACACCATTGCCTTATCGCTAACACCCTCTGGTTCTTGGGTCACTTGCGCGGTTGTTGCGAGACATTCCATCCTAATTTACTGCGGCCCTTAATCTATTGGACAATTTGCACTTAATAAATCAGGGTGGGAGTAAACCAGATGAAAGGTGATTAGCGCGGTACCCATGGTCTGTCGTCTAATGGTATGTCGAGGTTTGCGCTCTGTTTTCTATCTATTGTTGCTTATTGCCTAGATGTTAGGGCGTTGCGTGAGGGCGATCTTTATGTCGGAGTTTCTCCAACATCACCAGTTTATTACTTGCGGGAAGTACCTCTTTTCTGTATTAAATGAAATGAACTAAATTTTGCATTGAAGGAGTGCTAAGGCATTTGTGGAATTTCGGAAATATTTCATAAATAAATTCGCAAGTCAATGAACGACATTTAAGTATGAAAATGATTTATGCTTAGTATTATTTTACTCTATGATGAAAAGTAATATATCGGATAAAATCAGGTTGAAGAAATCTTTAAAATGATGTATCACTTGAACCCCTTTTTCCTTTTAAACTTTTAAGGGTAACCGTCGCCCTATCCAAGGGATTGACATTTGCAACATTGGAGTACTTCGACAAGGTGTATCGGGTAAAATAAAAATTCACGTGTTTAAGCAATTTTGCTAAAAATCAAATGCCATACAGATGCCCGATTTATTCTAGTTAAAGTTATCACACTGTATGAATAAAAGCTCCTGTGAACTAATGAGTGTAGCTTTGCCCAAATATTTCTGCTAGAGCAGCTTTTTCTGAAAACGTGACTAACAGGATCCATTTCTTTGAAGGCATCCCCACATCACATATGAAAAGTTCCTATATTTCACTAGCAAGTACAATATTCACTTACATCAGCACTTACAGAGGTCTAACAGACAAACGCCTGAATATTATGAAAGCAGTACATAATAAAAAAATCGTATCATAGCGAAAGTGAGATTAAAATGACCTTTAAATCTCCTTAAGATATTATACAGTACGGAAAATTTATTTATTCTCGAATCATGAACCAAAACAATATTATTTTAGAAGATAAGAAATAAAAGATTCATTAATCTTCACGGAGAAATCGATCACTATGCAGTGTAAATACTACGGAAAAAAATATGATTGATTGCCTTCTAAGTAAAACAGAAAAGTACAATTTAGTTAAAAAAAAATGAGAGATGTTTTCATAGGAAGAGCAGGATTTCTTTATGTGAACACACGAATCCAGACAGGCACAGGCTCCAGTTTCCTTTGGAGAAGAGTTGTGTGTGATGAACACCAATGCCAATTTCAAATAAATGTTTCTGTGCATACTTCAGGATGCCCATGTGACGGACCGAACTATTATCGAAATCTCACGTAAATATTGAAATTCAAAAATTGAGATAAATAAGAACAAATCATTCAAAAGATTTCATAACGTAAATCCAGATAAATTAACTTTTGCTGATATAAGTAATCTTCGTTCCGTATCAAGCTTCTGAAGTGGTTAAAACGCAAATTTTTAATTTTTCTGGAGAGTTCACGATCTGCCACCTGTAAGAAAACAGAACATTCTCTCTATTGCAGTCTTTGGAGACTAACAATATTATATGTTCAAGTGGCCAAGTGGAAATTGAAAATCATTTAGAAGATGAAGCTCATTTTTAGCACAATAGCTATTTTAACAGTAATAGTTAGTTATAATGGTAAGTTTTTTTTTAGAAATTCAGTTTTATCAAGTTAGTCAAAAAGGGCATTTTTCGGGAATTTTAACATAGATTTCACATATTTAAAGTTTATAGATATAGTACCAAAACAAAGACACAAGCGCAGATATTCCTTAAAGATTCATAAAATACCCGTTTATTTGATTTCATCTTTAATTAAAGAAGAACTTGATTAAAGGAAAAACCATTAACCACTACCCCGCCAATGTCGTCAACAATTTTTAGATCAGATTCACAATTAAAGGCCATTGCTATTCACTTTGCAATTAAGAATGAATTGTGAATTACCTCCATGATGGAATAGAAATGTTATTCGAAAAGGCCTTTTATAGGTAAACAACATGACTCTTTTACTATAGAGGTGAATAACTGCGTTCGTAAATATGCAGTAGAGGTACAAGAAGTAGTTAAAAAGTAAAGATAGTTATGTGAAAGTACATAGCCCTGTAAAAGTATTTACTGTAAGCTCAAGGCTTGCGCTTCTAGTATGACATTAATTACTTGAGTTTTTTTTAATGTCTGTAGGGATATTAACAAAATGATTGATTCGATGTATCAAAAGGGCCTCATGGCTCAGGAAAAAAAAGCGTGTTCAATACGTTATCACTTTTTCAGTTAAAACTATATTTGACGTTTCTTATGTAATCACTTATATAAATGAATTTCATGCTAAATTTTGTTATTACTTAGGCGATAGTTGATAAACAGTATAATGCATTTTCTCAGCCCTTTCCGATATCTGTATCATAATGCGCATTTACTAATTCTATAACAAACATGCTAAAAATTGGATATTTTCAGGTGTTATTGAATGCTTACCGAATAATGGAAATTACATATCATCAGGCTTAAAAAATTTCCGATTTGAATCTAAAGGGAAACTATACAGCATAAATAAGGCGCAACCAAACGAAGCTGGGAGGGACGTAGGATATATAAACGAAGACAACACAACTGAAACTCCTAACTCCACTGAGACTACAACAACTCCTACCACCACTACTCCTACAACAACTTCTACCACCACTACTCCTACAACAACTCCTACCACCACTACTCCTACAACAACTTCTACCACCACTACTCCTACAACAACTTCTACCACCACTACTCCTACAACAACTTCTACCACCACTACTCCTACAACAACTTCTACCACCACTACTCCTACAACAACTTCTACCACCACTACTCCTACAACAACTTCTACCACCACTACTCCTACAACAACTTCTACCACCACTACTCCTACAACAACTTCTACCACCACTACTCCTACAACAACTTCTACCACCACTTCTCCTACAACAACTTCTACCACCACTTCTCCTACAACAACTTCTACCACCACTACTCCTACAACAACTCCTACCACCACTACTCCTACAACAACTTCTACCACCACTACTCCTACAACAACTCCTACCACCACTTCTCCTACAACAACTTCTACCACCACTTCTCCTACAACAACTTCTACCACCACTTCTCCTACAACAACTTCTACCACCACTACTCCTACAACAACTCCTACCACCACTACTCCTACAACAACTTCTACCACCACTACTCCTACAACAACTCCTACCACCACTACTCCTACAACAACTTCTACCACCACTACTCCTACAACAACTTCTACCACCACTACTCCTACAACAACTTCTACCACCACTACTCCTACAACAACTTCTACCACCACTACTCCTACAACAACTTCTACCACCACTACTCCTACAACAACTTCTACCACCACTACTCCTACAACAACTCCTACCACCACTTCTCCTACAACAACTTCTACCACCACTTCTCCTACAACAACTCCTACCACCACTACTCCTACAACAACTCCTACCACCACTTCTCCTACAACAACTTCTACCACCACTTCTCCTACAACAACTTCTACCACCACTTCTCCTACAACAACTTCTACCACCACTACTCCTACAACAACTCCTACCACCACTACTCCTACAACAACTTCTACCACCACTACTCCTACAACAACTCCTACCACCACTTCTCCTACAACAACTCCTACCACCACTACTCCTACAACAACTTCTACCACCACTTCTCCTACAACAACTTCTACCACCACTTCTCCTACAACAACTTCTACCACCACTTCTCCTACAACAACTCCTACCACCACTACTCCTACAACAACTTCTACCACCACTACTCCTACAACAACTCCTACCACCACTTCTCCTACAACAACTCCTACCACCACTCCGTCTACAACAACTCCTACCACCACTCCGTCTACAAAAACTCCTACCACCACTCCGTCTACAAAAACTCCTACCACCACTCCGTCTACAAAAACTCCTACCACCACTCCGTCTACAAAAACTCCTACCACCACTCCGTCTACAAAAACTCCTACCACCACTCCGTCTACAAAACCTCCTACCACCACTACGACTACAAATAGCCCTCCTGTTAATGGAGTATCGACAACTCTGTTAAATAGCAGCCTTGTAGTGGTATTTTTTAACCTCTTAGTGTTATTGTACAGGGGGCTCTGTTTAGATTAAAACCTCGTTTATACGCAATATTAGAAATGGACACATATAGGTACTCTTTAAGTATTATCCATATGTAAGTACTGACCTATTTCCTGCAAGTTTCGGAAATTTATTATTATTCGAGCTATTTGTTAGTGTAACATAATTACATGATTTAGATGATTAGATCCAGATGAGAAGAAACCCGAGAAATGAAAAAAACCTTTATCTACTGTCATATCAATGGGTTGTTATATTTATTATATAACATTTATAAAAAATCTGATTTAAGCCAAAATGTGTATGTCGTGGGGTTATTTATTGTATAGAGACGTATCTAGGTAAATTCTTCACTTTATTTAGATTTTTAAATTTTTATTTTTGTACCTTTTTGAAATCGAAATTTACTCATAATTATAGTCTTCCTTATCATTATAATAAAACTTTTAAAATAAGTAATTAAAAGTAATAAATGTATTTATAATATAATGATAGATAATAACAGCGCTTTTTCAATAAATTGTATTTGAGGCTTAAAACGGTGTTTCAGTATAATCTTTAACTATTAAAGATAACATGTTTATGTATATTGAGAAAATATTATATTTTTATACGTCAGTAACAAAATTTTCATGTGAGCCTCTATCATTTTCCTATAAACAAATACGTATACAAGGTACTTCCCACCAAATGGGCCACACTTCGTCGGCACTTACTGTTTATGCAAAAACATTATGATTTGGCGAATTCGTCTAGACCTTTGACCGTTTTTCAGATATTTAATTCAAATATTGATATGAGACGATTCATTCAGGTTTTCTGCACTAAACGGATTAAGTAATCGTTAGCATCTACAGGATGATATTTTCCACGGAGTCGAATACCGTAATTATTTTGTAATGTACCTCACTAGCGGTTTCAAATCAAACGTTTAGTATCGATTTTTTCGTTCTCGTCACTCCACAGTACAACCGAAAATTTCCAAAAAAATTTTAAATATAGATAAATCGTAATATTTTTTGAGGAAGAATATGTGGACCAAGGTTGACCCATTAAGTGAAAAAATAGAAAAATTAGGACATTTTCATTCGACAATACGTCATGAATTTGCTACATTTCCGCTTCGTAAGATAATAGTGAAACATATTTCGCATGAGATGATAATGTACAGGGTGGTCAAATTTAAACTGATTTAATTTTCGAAATTACTAGCAAAGTAAAGTTTGCTTAAAAAGAAGCTTTAAGGAACTCACTAGTCAAATATTGATACAGTGTCAGACTGCCGAATTACGAATTTACTCAAAATTAAAGTCCATAACACCTATGAATATTCATACCGTGCGGCTCAAAATTCTGTCCCCGTATTTTTTTTAACAAATTATTTTTTTTTTTTTTAAATTCCAAAGCAGCATGTGTGTATTTTTTCTAAATAATGCTCAAGTCACTGATAGGGCAAAAAGTTAGTAGGAGTCCTAACATAATAGCTAAAATGTTAGAAAATCTATTGGTGTCCTACAATTTATGGCAGAAACTTCAACTGGCTCCCGCCAATGCTACTGGCGGTAGATAAAAATCGACTTTGTTTTGATGATTGATTGTGATGTGATGATTATCTGTTACTCCCGATTCATTAACAGCTTTTCAGCAGAGATTTATTAGTAGAATTGTTTTTATCAAACCCATAAGGGCACGTTTTTTCGGTCGTCATATGGTTCCAAGAAGATCTGCTGTTGATTTATTCAGTCGCCCTCGCAATTATTCTCAAGCACAGAAGTCTACCTCACGTGTTTTTACGATGAAAAACGCCAGATTTCGGTACCAAGGAGTGGTCCCTCTCGCCCTTTTACCGAACTAGAAATTCCCGAAATTCACACGAGAAGAACCAGACTTCTCAACAAACATTCATAACGCACACATTGCGACCGATCATCGAAACACCTTACCACACTTTACCGAGTATTTTAAGATACACTATCTTAAGAGTGATTAAGGATCCTTGCATTTAGATCCACTAGTTTTAATAACCATCAATTAATAAATGATGTTTTAACCGACATTGTTATTAATTGAACAACTAACATCATTTCGTTATGCGAATTTGATCAAACGAAAAAACATTGGTCCTTCGAGCCGGATCTAATACTCATATATACCCAAGTAAATTGGAGGTTAAAGTGTTTGGCAATTCATCAAGGCCGCAAGACACACCAAGTGCTTGAGGAGCTAGCTATCAACGTGCACGCATCATCAATCATCGCATCAACCAGTACAGTGAGAAGTCAACAGAACATCAGCCACACCCATTCACTTATCCTACATTTTGTCATACTCGTGAAGTTTCGATTTATAATTTCTTTGAATCCATTTATCGTATACATGGACAAATATGATTGGTGACGATTTAATAACTAAACGGGCTGTAATCAAAACAAAAATCACTCGGTTTAGAAAAATCTGAAAAAACTTTTTGAGTTTTTCGAGCCAGAATATGGCCAGATACAGAGTCAAATCGAAGCGTCAATCCCAGCGAAAAATATAGACGCAATAGTAAAGGAAGCAGATGTATTTGCTAGATATCTGATTGCAAATGTAATCAATATTAATGAAGAACGTCAGGGAAACGATACAATAGCGGAAACAAACAAACATTCCCATAAAGTGTCCATACTGAAGCAGCTATCACAGATATCATTTGCCAAATTCAATGGACACTTATCAAAATAGATAAATTTTCCCGATTCAAAATTTATTGTCAAACTGATAAATTCAATTATCTCAACATCGCACTCAAAGATGAAGCCACGTGCGCCATTCTCTCTTTGAGCATTTTCGAGATGAATTATAGTCATACTTGTAAGAAACTTCGGGATAGGTATGAGAATTCAGAGGAACCAATGGCGCATCACCCACGAGCCTTACTTGGACTTACAGCCAGGACAAAGGGATCATATTCAGATTTCCGCCATCTTGTTGATGATTCACATCATTATTTAATAGCTTTAAGGAGTACGGGACAAGCAATAGGCATATGGGACTTGGTCCTCGTTCACTCAATTTATACAAAGTTGGACGATGAAAGGCGAATGAGTCGTAAAAGGCGCACGTTGAGCACCACAGGCGAACGCACATTTGACGATTTCGTTGCGACCCTAGAAGGTCATTGCAAATATCTACAGATTACTTAGAGAAACAATCGATCGCGGAAAATCAGAGAGAGCAAGTGAGCTACAAGAGCGGTAAGAGGGCAAACGAACGCGCGGCGTCATGAGCCACCACGAGTTCGTGCGCAGAACGTACTGAGAAGCACCCATTTTACATCTGCAAAAAATTTTGAAATAAAGACCTCCAAGGACGAATTGATCGTATCAAGAACTTAAGGTTACATTTTAATTGCTTGAGGTCGGATCATCAAAGCAAATCATAGTCTTCAGGGGCATGTAAAAGCCCCTGAAGCCGATACAACACCCTGTTACATCTGAACAAGCCCAACAATGAACCACGGGCCATAGCCAACAAAACTAGCATGGCATCCAAGAGGCCTGCTAACCCCACCGTATTAACCGTGCAATCATTGGACAACACTTCAGCACATGTGACACTTGGTACTGCCGTTATACAAGTTTAAGACCACGATGGAGTTATCCACGACTGCCGTGCGCTGCTGGATTCAGGATCACAGATCCATTCCATCACGCAAGACGAGATTGAAACTAATCACAAGAAGCACGAGTACGACGATTTCAGGAATTCTCCAATCAACAATCAGGTTGAGTCATAGGACAGTTTTGAAGTCACAAGCCCATACTACAGTATTCAAGACAACAATCACTTGCTTAGTCACGCCAAGAATAATAGGCAGCATGGCTAACGGCAAGATAAACAGGAAGTACATAGAGATACTAGCTAGAATTGAGTTAGCCGATCCATCGTTTGACGATAGTCGACCAGTTGACCCTCTTGCTGGGTTATTTTGGGACTTGGTATGCGTCGGTCAACTAACAACAGGCAGAGACCAACCGTGCTTCCAAAAGACACAACTGGGCTGTATCGTCACAGGAAGTATTCAACAGCAGTCGCAATCGTCACGTAATAAGGCGTCACGTTATGTGACAATAAATTCACAACTATACCAACGAGTCGAGAGATTCTGAGCGGCTGAGGACCGCGCAGAAAGCAGTAGAGCATCTCCATTAAACCTTTCTGAGCCATGCGAACAATTGTTTGCACCATCGACATCTCAAGACTCGACTGGTAGATCTGTGGTCAATCCACCATTCAACGATAAAAAGGAGCAATTAGGTGAATCATAGTACATGGCAGTAAAACGCTTACTGTCGTTAGAGGGAAAATTCAAATCAAATAACGCGCTGCATGTTGGAAACGTATGAAGTTCATGCAAGATCACGAAGATCTTGGGCATATGTCCAGGCCATCGCTTCGGCAATTAGGAGAGGTGAAACCTGCATTCTATCTGCCACATCATGCAGTTATCAAGGGACAAAGCACGACTACCAAACTCTGAGTTGTATTTGACGGTTCGGCAATTGCCACCTCGGGTTTACCATTAAACGATATCCAAAGCACTGGATACTAGGTCCAAGATGAACTTTTTTCTCTTGCTATAAGGTTCCGGAGGCATAAATACATCATTGCAGCTGATGCGAGACAAATGTATCGACGAACATGGGTGGCTAAAGAAGACAGACTTTATCAACGCATTTTGTGGCGCCAAAATGGCACACGATCCATAGAAATATTGGAGCCAAACACCGCCAGTTATGGCGCGAGGCCTGGAGCATACCTAGCAAAACCGTGTCTCGGGCAAATCGGGAAAAGACTAATGAGGCGCATCCAGACGCATCTAACTTAAGTTTATTGAGGTGGTAGAGTTATTGGATGATCTTGTCGATTTGGATTCAAAAATCGTTAGTCTTAAATTCCTTGTTAAAGGTGTAAGAGCAGATAAATACTCACGTAGCTTTCATCGTTACTTGGACTACGTCACGTTGTATTCCGTGTTTTTTTTAACCCTGTACAAAATACTAATCTGGACCTCCAAAGCGCGTGAGGTTCTCTCACACACATTATTGTTCCCTTTGTTGCCACTATTTTTTCGTTTCTGTTCTGTATAAAAAATCTTAGCACGTTCATTATACAGGGTGGGGGAGCAAGAGCGCCTCGGAATACTGTGAGCTTATTAGTGACGTTGATCGAAGATTGTTTTCGGAGGTGCATGCAGGAGCTTATATGGCGCATTTTGAACTGCGCAAAAAAGAAGATACAATGCAGACTTGTGTGTTTTTTTTTAATGGAACACCCTATATTTTGTTACATATTTAGTATTTGAAGGAGAAAAGAGGGGACGTTTGTATGACAAACTTTAGGTCCAAAACGAGCATTTCTTGAGAAATTTGAGAAAATGCAAAGGTGTAAGGATCAAGGAAACATTATTTTCCTAAACGAAATGAGTTAGTTGGCTACTGTTCTTCTACTATACCTCCTTAAATGCAAACTGTTCTTCACGCTAGAATGGTTTTTTTATTAAAGTGATATACAGGGTGAGCAAAAGGGGTGGTCAAACTTCGCTCGCCTACAATTTAGCATAACTCTCTAATTTCAAGTGGAACGTATACATTTTTGTGTATAAGTTAGAACCTCTAATTAATGCCCTGTCAATTGACATTATGGTGTCCCATACATACCTTTTTCCTTTTTCCCATAATACGAGATTTTATTTCATTTTCAATAAAGTCGCTAAAAAACAGTCCAGTGCCAGGGTATGCCTTGCGTTGGGTGCTATGCTAACACAAGGAACCTAATTGTAAAGGGCGAATTTTACAAAATTAACAGGTTTATTTAGATAATTGTGACACGTTGCGAAGAATACGAATTTTGCTCCTTAACTTGACATACCATAAACGAACACCAGTGGAATTACAAGAAATCCTCTCCCAATGGATAGCTTCCTGGAATTCTGCTAAATGCCACTCGTGCAATTCTGTCTGTTGCTTATCGATGAATCTTTTATCGTTTGAATAGCGTTTAAAAATAATCCTCAAAGCTGAATCTCCAATGATAATGCTATTTTTGGTGTAATCCCCTGGCCCTTGTTAAATAATCGAAATCCTAGTACGTATTATTTTGCAGCTTTAGTTCAGAACGACTCGGCTCTTTTACAAACATTTAATTTGCAATTTCGACTTTACTCTCGCAAACTCAGAAAATTTACAGGCGGTTTCCATGCATTTAATATTATATCATTAAAATATTAATTGCATTTAACACCCATAACCGCAGTTCTTTCCTGTTTTGAAAATAAATTTAATCTATGCGATTCCGGAGAGAATCAGTCTTGAAAATGTAGGTTACTTCGAATTATTTAAGTCAGTAAACAAAGCTTAAAATTCCTGCTTAAAAATGTCAAGCTTTATATATTTTCATTCGTTCCCAAAATACTATTTCGTTTTTTGAATTAGATTCCTTCAATTTGGAACACTCTCTTTGCTGCATCCTGTATAATATACTCTTTTAGCCGCTTCAGGCTAACAGCGTTTCCCGATCTGTGAAAATTTCGTTGATAGACTGACAGTAATATTGTGATCGTTATGTTTGACTTGTTCCAGCACAGAAAACTGCAGATTTCTGATTTGAATTACGAACACATGGCTTTTGACCGAATATGATCAAATCCTGAATAATGACACAAGTGAAAATGCCTTAACGTGCATTTGTGAGTTCCAAGTTGAACTGCTAGCAGCAAGTGTATGTCAGAAGGAATATTTCCTTCTTAAAAAAAAATTAAAAAAAAAAACATAAATTTAAGCCAGACTTCTTTATTCGTCCACGATTGGGAATGGAATACCTCTTGCGAGGTGTCGGAGTCATTTTCATGTATTTGTTTTTCTTCGAAAACCGCTATACCATCCACATTCTTCCCACGCTTACATCCATTAGTCATACCTTTTCACACCCCATATAATAAAACAGACCCTCTTTATCTTTACTTTAACTAGTACAAGTTTAGTCCATCTCCAAGGGGACACTCATAGGTGTCCGTGACATACCACACGTGCCCAAGGATAAGACGTAACACCACCCTTGTAAGGTAGCAGACTTATTGCTCTTGCCTTAAATGAATTAATAACCAACCCCGCATCCCTTTCTCTATGAAAGTTCACATGTATGTATATGTATAGCAGATAATACATTTTATATTGCTTCTATACATAGGTGTAATCTATGGCATAGATAGTTCAGAAAATTTTTGAGCCTTTAAACCATGACTTACCTAATCCGGTACTTTTGTCAGAGAAGTATTTAAAATCCTGAGGTTTTCGCAAGAGACGTCATTTCTATTTTCAGTTTGTGTTGTGCTTTTGATCTTAAACTAGCTACCTGTCGAATTTTCAAAGTTTTCCATTTAATTTTCTATTAAAATGAAGCTCGGTGGATGTCTGATTTGAGCGTTGTTGGTTTCGGTAATTGGTGAAGATAATTCAGTTTCACTCCGTTGAGAGGTTCCTTCGACAAACGAAATAACGAAAACGACAATTTGGTTCACGAAAATGGACTGTATTAAATTTTACTTATTTCAATCACGAGAAAAATTATTGGTCTATGGTAAGTACGAGGAGGGAAATTGCTTAGTTGGATCGCTATCCGAATCCGACACCGTTCCAAGACGACGAGAAAGAAAAGAGAGCAAAATTACTTCGTTCATCCCTTAAGTACTAAAACCGAGGAGCTCCAACCAGGGACGCACTGCCACTAAGAGCCCTTACGGACTATGGCCACGTCGGATGCCATAAATCGCGGCCATCTGGCGAGTCGCTTTTCTGGTAATATTGCAGGCCCACCGAACTGCAGATCGCGGCCATAGTCCCATTGAGAACGCTCCTTTTGACTAGCAACATATTTCCCACCCATAAAGAACCCTTGGATATGGCCCGAGGGGCACTGTGCCCTGGCACCAAGATGGTGTTCTCAGAATAAGCGCATAGGCGTAAGTTAAGGCACGAAAGTACACGCAAATTAACAAAATAAACTACATCAAAAACCAATAAACTAAAGACCGTAACACATTCTGATAGTAAACGTGAGTGACGTCACTTGATGTTTAACTTGTATGGTCATGCTTTCGAGAATTCTAAGAATTTTCGATGAAGTACTAGGCTCAGGGAAGCATTTTTTCCTTCCTTAAAATGATGAAAGAGCATTTCCAGGTTACTCTAGGAAAGCTGTGAAATTGATTTCGAGGTTTCTTAGCGATGGCGTCGGGTCGGCCGAAGCGTGCAAGTGGTGGAGACGCTCGTGCCAGAAGAATACAACCACCCACTTCCTCTTCTCCAAGATGTGCAAATTAATCTTTTACCGATATATGGAGACTTGTCAAGGTCATATCTGCTTGGAAGGTGTTTAGGAGGGTGTGCCCAGAACGCCAATGAAAGCTCGAACGCTTAGATTTGGCGTTTCTCTCTCTAAAACTTCAATCGTGTATTTTTCGAAATTCAAAATTTCGCTCGCGATGGTCATCGGAGTTTGCATGAACTTTTCGAGTATTCCTTGTTCAACGTTATGGAAAAAGTTTCAACAGCAATTCCTAAGGAAAACATAGTATTTTTTTTAATGTTATTTCTTTTCAAGTTTTCGGAACTTTCATAAGTTTTTAGGTTCATGGAAAGTATGTTTCCATAATAAATTAGGGAAATTCTTCTGGCACTTCTGTTACAGATGCTTTTACCAATCTCTACAGTGTACCGCGGATTTTTGACACGTAGACTTTACGCCGCCATTGTTTGATGATTAATAAGAATTTTAAGAAAAGTATTTTGTGATTATCAGAACCGTCAATAACTGGACCAACTTGCGACTCAGACGATGGGGTAATTTGTAAAAAAAAATCTTGAAAAATCACGTGTTCTAAGCGTGGTTTGCTGAAGTCGAAACCCGACTGAAAGAGATACTTGAGTGTTGCTGGTGCAGCCGAACAATTAATAGAAGCTAATAAAGCTTGGAGTAAATTCTATAAAATACTTGTTTACCGTAACGTTATGGTTTTCCGCCTCTATTGACCTATTTAATACCATATCTCCGAATGGGGTTCCCAAGAGAAGAATGTTTCTTATTTTTCATTTTATGACGAAAATGCACTCCTCACAAAAGCGGTAGCCTCTTCCAAAACGCTTAAATCAGTTCTTTCCATTTCAATTTTCCTTTTCGTCACAGAGAAATGTCGAAAAATAAGCCCGTTTAGTTGTCGAAAACTTTTCCAAGCCCCAAAAATTAATTCTCGTTCTCATGAGTTACATAATCATGTGTTTCGATCTAGGGCCATCTGCGTTATCATATGATCATCTGCTTTTCATGCTATCTCTCGTCTCGTCGCATATACAGTGAAATTTCTCATGAGCGGACATCGTCGTAACTGTCAAAATATATTCGGATAATAGAGCTGTCCAGTTATGGGAATTTGTAAACAGAAACAAAACATATTTCATTGAAACTCTGTGTTTATTACTAAAGCATAATATAGTTATTAATGTCATATTCCATAACTTGAGTAGTTAAATATAAACAAATCCATGAATAAATTTAATCTTGCTACACTGAAATAATCTGATAACGTACTCTGGCGAGTTTTCATTTTAATATTGCTATCTGGGAAATGTAACTCTAAATCAGACGTCGCCATTGCTACTGGGTCTCTGTTATTTCTGGCAAATTCTTGTAATTTTTTGTCCAAATAAAGGTCTCATTATTAACTTTGTGAAAATGTTTGATCACTGGATATTTGGTTCTGTATCCGAGATGTGCAGAGCTTCCCCTTGTGTTACAGAATTGCCAGCGAAGGCTTCACCATCACCTTCTGATATAAAATCGATGTCAACATTAGTAAACTCGTCTAAATTCATCGCCGTTCTTTTCTGCCACTCATTCAACCACCGCCTCTGTGACATCGCCACTTGGTTCGTCGAGTGATTCGGCCTCTGTTACTTCTCTCGAAACATCCCCGTCTTCTTCCAATAATTTTTTCAATAACATCGACATCACCTTCTTTCACAGATTCAATTTCCGTCACTTCCCCGATGACACCATCGTCACGTTCATCTTCCATTGCTGCAACCACGGTTACTTCTTCAATAGCATTATCGCGTTCTTCTTCGATTGATTCAACGATGGCCACTTCCTGTTTTTACATTCATTCAACCATAATCATTTATATTGAAACCTCGCCGGTACCTTTTCTGATGGTTCCAACCACAGCGACTGTGCCAATGACGTTCTCCAAATACAATCCAGGAACCATATCAAGGAGTTCATATGGCTAGTTTATTCATTTCGATATTGACTGCTAGTTTGTAGTGTTCGTTAGCGTAAGATCTGTAATGGCTTTCAAACGTATGCATAATTTAAAATATTGTAATTGTAAATGTGTTATTTTCATTTCAACTTTATCGTATCTACCGACAATTTGTTCTCAATTTTTCATTAGTAAACACCAAGGTAGATTTTTATTCCATCGGAATACTACCAACTCATTTCGAAGTAAATCCATTAATGGATGTTAGCTGTGCCTAATGCCTTAGAGGCATTTTTATAGTTACGACGATGAAAATCCTACTAGCAATTATGGGTTGTTAAAAATAATAGGTTATTATTGATGTGATTTCTAGTGGGTCGTAGATCGGCGCCTCGAATGCTGCCAGGGGAGAAAAAGCTTTCTCATAATGAAATAAAAAGCTTTTTTGAGCCCAATCTCACAATAGCTAACCGTAAATCAACAACTAATAAAAAAGTCGTAATAATAATGATAAGTAAAAAATTAATGATGTCTCAGAAACCATTTTATCAGTGGTGATCATTTTTTCTTTTCGTTTCGTAATCTGAGTATTATCCTGGATTGATTATTTAATCGGCGATACTAAACCATTTGAGAACAAAAATGTGTGATGTTCGGTATTGAAGACATTGCGAAAAAACATCATCCCTGTTATGATGAAGGGATTAAAGTTATTTTTACTTTCAGGACTTCCATATATGTTTACAAAGGTAAGTAAACACTTCTTACTTCGAGGTATTTTCCCAGTTGACCAAGGTTCCGAGTCAAACTTGGAGTTTATACAAATCTTAAAAAATATCTCTACACGCTCCAATATTTCTTTAAATTATGCGTTCTTGGTGAAACCCAGAAACGGGTTAGAAGATTTTGACCGGAATTATACAGATTTGACTCACTAATCATTCACAGTCCGAAACGTAATATTTTTCCGTACCAGCACATGTAAATAAATTACACTTGTGATTATGAATTGATCACGTGAAGTTGGATATAACTTTGAATGGTACATTTTGATAATACGTACATTTGAAGGTGCGAAATCACGATGAATTTTCTGGATGATAAGATGCGTGATGTGACTCTTTCAGTGAAAGGTGCCGCTGATCTGAATTCGCCAGTAACATATCAATCAATTTGTTTTGAACTAAGCACGTGCGGAAACATGTAAACATTCCGCATTCTTTCGTCAGAAATAGTCAGTTTTGACGTCAACAAAAAAAATGCGTAAAAATCTTTAAATTGTTAGAACCTATCCTGTCATAGAAATATTCGTAAGTTTACGAAGATTTACTTTTTTTGGAACATATAATGAAATTGACGTTTGTCTATTATTGACACCTTATTATTGACAAGTTATAAAAAATCACAAAAAAATTGATCATAACGTCGCAGCTTTGACAAAGTCAATGTCAATGTCAAATGTGACAGGAAAAGTGTCTCTTCTGTCAGATGTCCCGGTTTTACCAGTAACATGTTATTTAAGGAAATATTCGAATGCTTTCAGAATTCTTTTCATGGAGACGTTGCAAAACTAGACGTCTGATAATTATCTGTAAAGTTATGAAACGACCAAAGATACTTACTTGTCCAGTTACGTTTTCTCTAAATTGATAATAAAAAAATAAAATAATTCAATAGCAGAACTGGTGCGAAATGGTTGTGGACGGTTTCGTCACCGTCGAGTTAAAAATGAAACGTTTTGAGACTTCTAGACGCGTCAGAGCTTTGTAAAATATACTAAATAACATGAAAACCCGAAAATCCAGTAAAAATGTTCCAATTTCGACTATATTTTGTACAAATATTTATAACATCACAAAAGAAATGTGATTACATTTTCCGTCTTATCGTCCTGCAAGTTTTGGATATTTATTTATTTATTTATTTATTTTTTATATTTTCGTGAACGATAGAAATGCGAACTTTCCATTCCGCAGCGTGTTTGTCCTCCGAAGAGAAAACTTTCTATCAACATTAAACAGCGTTCACGATGCCAAGAGTGCGAATAAATGTAAATTATAGACATTTGAATGAGTTTGATAAGGGAAGTATTGTTGGCTTCCGGGAGACTGGACTTTCATTTCGCGATATGGCGGTTCAGTCAACAGGAATGTAGAGACTGTAGTCAGATGTTGTCAGACATGGATTGAGGAACGTCGGACACAAACAGCCAGGAATACGCAGGACATCGCTTCGAGATTCTCGCTTAAAATCGTTTGCCTCACGCGATCGATTCTTTACCATTAGAGCAATTTCCAATCAGTGGGTTACGTAACATCGCAAAATTATCGAAATTCAAAATGTATTGCGACGAATCAGAAGCTTTGGTCTATTTTCATACCGACCAAAATCTGTCTTATCTTTAATTTCGAAACGCAACTGACAACATCCAAGAAATAGTGGAAATTTATTTGGTTCCAAGCTTGAGAACCCTCCAACAAGCTATTTTTCAACACGACCACATGTGGCAAGCATAGCTTTGGAGCACTTTCAACAAGGTGAGATTGAACTACTGCCTTGGCCCCCAAGATCTCCAGATTTGTTTCCGTGTGGGATTTTATGGGTGGGAGATTGCGAATTTTACAGTGGCCCTCTCAAACTTTCGCGGCACTTTGATACGGGACAGAAGCGGTTTGGAATGAAACAGTGCCCCAGGAGGATACCAACCACCTCATCAAGAGTATGTTTGCGCGTATTAGTGAATGTGTAAGAAATCCTGGGGCACCAATACGCTATTAATTATCGAAATCCCAGTTAATTAATGGATTGAAATTATCCAATTCACTTAGTAGTTTAGTCATTTATTTGCTTTAACCCTCTGACAAACGTCAAAGGGATATTGCCTTCTCAACAAAATGTTATCAAAATCGCAACATTTTTACTGGGCGTTCGGGTTTCCATGACAGTATTTGTATATTCCCATAAGCTTTCGGTGATAGTCTACAGTATAGTTATAGTCTACATCTTGCTGAAAACGTAATAACACACGTGCGTTAGAATCGTTCGTTGAATTATTTTTTCATAGCCTTTACTAGGGTCACCAATTAGGTGATAAAGACTGGTTATCACTTATCCGGAAAAAATTTTTAATCCTTCTCGACTCTAATCAATATTTATTGAAAATAACTCTTAAAGTTCAAAACTTGCAATCCCTAGTTAATTATTGCTTAATGATGTAAAGATGCATAACTGGAATTTCCCTTTAGAAGATTAAATAACTTAAGTTTTGATTACAGGACCATTTTTTAATCGATTATCTTGGCGATCGATTATTTATTATCGAAAACTTATTTTAGCAAAAAGCAAGTCGCATACACCATATCGCGTTTCGAGTTGAACAGTTTTTATTGACGCGAATAGCAGGTGTGGACTTCGAAAAAAGTTGAGTTGGCCAAGTTCAATTGAATATCAGTACCATGGACAAAACCTGAAGGTACTACCATTTGCCATTGGTACCGCCGCTTCAGTACTATATTTGCCAACCAAATGCTTTACCAACTCACGAACACGGCAACGATAATGACACAAACGAAGCGAAAATAAATGAGAAAATAAAGGAGATTGACATAAATATAGGGGAAATGGAAAAACAATGATCACGGCCTCTGCATAATCACACTCGGGAAACACTCCCGCTTCTGATTTTCCGACACAACCCTATGCGGACATTTTCGTCAATGAGCTAAACAACCCAATTTACTGCATACAGGGTGATGCCAAACCATGCGCGTAAACTTGGGAAATTGTAGCTGCGCACAAGTGAAGATTGTTAATGAAAAAAATGTTTAATTTCGGAGATACCAATTTGTTTCAAATAAAGATTTAAAAAAAACCTGAATTTCATAAAATTGAAAATGCATTTTTAATCTAGCACAGTAACTGCTCGGAGTTATTTCCACGATTTTCAATACATACAGTCAGCTACGAAAGCATTCGAACGGTATTAGGTTTTTGAAGTAAAATCTTTTATTATTCTTATACGTCATAAGAAAATGAGATATGCTCTATTGTCTAAAAGTACGTCAATTTTCATTAAATTAGATAAAAATAAAATTAAAAATAATTTGATAATTTATAATGTTTTTAAGCAAATCGCAAAATTTAAGCCACGAAAGTATTCGAACATAATAAAAATAAATTGATTTTCAGAGTTTTTATGTTTGGTTGTGGCCCCTTTTACCTCGATTACCCCTCGCAGACGTGCACTAAATTTTGTATCACTTAGGCACCGATAGAATTCCAAGACTCCCAGATAAATTGGACTAAACTGTCCTTAGCGGTGATGGGGTAGATTCTTAGTCTTTTTTCGAATTCATCCCACAAATTTATATCTGAGCTATGTGGGGGAGTTAGTAATAAACGAGAGTTATTGTAAATCAACCAAGGTTTCACGACATGGGCCGTGTGCCTTGGATCATTGCCCTGTTGGAACCAATACTCTCTTGACAAACCCAATTTGGTTAAATTTCCTTTTTAAGTATTTTTTTATCTTTCCAAACATTTTACTTCATCCCTAATTCCGTCTATAAGGACGAGGTTTTCAACCCTACTTGTCGCCCCCCACCATCACTGACCAACCCCCATGTTTAACAGTTGCACGGAAGTTTCTAGGATCCAGTTTTGTACTCTTTTTCCTCCACACTTTTTGAAGTGCATTATTGCTAAAAACATTGCTTTCATGAGAGAAAAGCACTTTATCCCAAAATGTATTGTCCTTAGTTATGTATTGCTTTGCAAAGTTGAGACATTTTTTTTTTTCGGTTTTTCTGGCTGATGTAAGACTTCTTCCTAGGAACTCGTTGATGTATGTCGTTACTTCTTAACAAACATCTATAAATTTCACGATATACTTCTTTCCCAAATTGGGTTAAAACGCATCCCGCTAATTTTCGTGCAGAAATGACAAGATTTTTTACATTTTCACTAAAACCATAGAATTTTCACGTTTTGTGAATTTCTTTGATCCTCCCGAACGACGCTTATTGACGATATTTTCCTGTGTTATATATTTCATTAAGATGCTCGAGATGGGTTATCTACTTCTACTTAACACAAAAGCAATTTCTGCAAGTTTTTTACCTTCGTCGTGCCATTTCAGTATTAATTCTCATTAGTGGACTGTTTTTCACTTCTTTTCTTCGCCATTTTTATGAACAATAATCTATAATAGCATATGACATTTAGTTATTAACTTTACAACATTAACTGACAATTGTTTATAAACTTTGGTCAAAATATTACTTAAAGTTCGTTTTTTTTCCTTTTTGCAGCATTCGAACACTTTTGGGGGTCAATTAAAGAACATTTCAACCAGCTTTTGCACAGGATGGTACTTGTTGCGCTTTTAGTAGCTATTTATCTATATAGACTCTCTTCAATGATACTATAGTTTAATTTGCCATATGTTAAGTAAATAGCAATATTACATCATTGCACCCCATTTGTTTCGTTCGAATGCTTTCGTGACTGACTGTAGCTAAGCTGAGACACACAAATTTGTCTGGTGAAATTTATTGTTTATAAAAATTAAGAAGTCCACAAGTCAGGACAGTATGTGTAGTATGCCTAGTAGTCGCTCGTGATCGTGTTCGAGCTCATTTTCCCATGGTACTAGCACACGGCGAATCACAGCAAAATTTGGGGGCTGCAGCAAATCTTTTTGCACAAAAGTTTTCCCGCAGATACCACCGGAAGAGTCATAGAGTAGACCTCAACAAACAGTGGATCTCGAGAAAGAGATTTTAAATCTGCACGAGCAATCTGATATCAGCACTAGGACAATTCCAAATTTGGGATATCACAATTCACAAGCTGACGTCAGTTAAGGTACTACCTACTCCACCCATTTCACGTGCGGTGAGAATGAACCTTACTTCAAAAGGATCTTCCACCTCGAGTGGAGTTTTGTCAGTGGTTGTTACATCAGCAGCAGTTAAATCGAAATTTTGCCATGAACATTTTAGCTGCAGATGAGGCCATTTTCACACGTATTCACAATTTCCACAACACGCATTATTGGGCATTGAAAAATCCGCATGTCATTCGGCGAACACACTTTAAATAACGATTTTCAGTAAATGTGTGGGCTGGCATTGTGAACGGAGTACTTTTTGCACCTTTCATTCTGGAAATGTATTTAACTGACGTTTTTCACCTCCGACTTTTGCTCAATAATTTACCGGAACTCCTTGAAGAAGATAATCTCGACTTTAGACAGCATATGTGGTGTTTTCACAATAGTACTTTACCATATTTCGAGAGACAAGTGCGACAATACTTGGCTCATGCGTTTCTCGAACAATGGATAGGCGACGTGGTCCAATTAGGTGGCCTCCTCGCTCGTCAGACCTTACTCCGTTTGACTTTCATTTTTGGGGTCACTTAAAAACAATGGTGTATGTTACCCAAATTAACACGGAACAAGAGTTGCGAAATCACATACGGGCTGCTGTTGGAACAATTTGTCGACAACCTAATTTGGGCCATGCGTGCAGGCACTCATGGATTCGACGAGCTGAACCGTGTATTGGAAATCACGAAGACAACTTGGAACAGTTCCGGCTCGTATGATAAATTAAATACATTTTCAATTTAATGGAATTCAGGTTGTTTTATTTTTATTTGAAATGAATTAGTATCTCCAAAACTAAAAATGCTTCGCTATATTCTTTTTCCACTGCTAATGACGACTTGTCTTCAGCTATAATTTTCCACGTTGATGCGGAAAATGACATGGTTCTGAACTTTAAGACCACTCATTGAGCAACTCAGCATTTGCACATGATCGTATTTTCATGAGTCGAAGATAAGCCGAAAAAAACAATATGTGAACGATTGAACTGAAGCGGTAGTTGCGTCCGAATATACCGGTGGATTGAGAAGATTTCATGAAGTACCTAAATAAATACTCAGAGCTCATAAAAAACCCTTGGTTTTGGTCCTTCTAAAGCACTAAATACAGGGTGGCCCGTTTAAAATAGTTCATCTGAAATATCTTGGAAGAAATTTTGTTCTTCGGAAAAACCGGAGACACGTTAGTTTTACTTTTAAGGGAGACATTTTTAGATCATAAATTCATAGGTGTAGAGTCGTCGCCCCAAATGGGGCGGCAGCCCCTTCGAGAATCTTAAGTAGCACGAGGGGTCGAGCGGCACACCAAGTCAAGATATTTAAATTTTCTTTAGAAGTATGCTCAAACTTTTTTCGTCCGCCTTTATATATTGTAAAAAAACTGTTTAAAAAAAGTTTCTGATCAATCTCTTCCCAAACATTTCGTAACATTTTCAGGAGTTATTTCACCACATGGTGTCGCTATTCGGTGACGAACATCTTCCAAAGAGTTAGATTTCATTTCGTAAACAACATCTTTAAATGACTCCATAAGGAAAATTCCAATGGCGTTAAATCAGGCGATTTTGTGACCCATTCAATGAAACCTCCTCTGGTAATCCAGTGTTCAGGAGAATGTCTATCTAAAAAGTTATGTACAAGAACTGCATAGCGCAGCGTCGTTTTGTTGAAAAAATACATCATTCTCTGGGATCTGATCATTGTTTTCAAGTATAACCGCAATGTAAAGATAGATGAGGACTTGAAGTAAATTGCCCGTCTGGTTATCACATAGAAAAAACGATTACCTAAAATTCTACTTCATACATTCAATCGTTCTAGATATTGTGAATGTGGTTCTCTCGTAATTCTAGATTTCATATCACTCCAATATCTGCAAATATATCTATTGACGAGACCACTCAGAAAGAGTTTGCATTCGTCAGAAAACCATGTATAATATAAAAAGTCGAATTGATCAAAATGCTTCCACTCATCACCTCATTAAAATTGCATACGACGATTTGGATCATCTTCGTTGAGCTCATGAGTGAGATGCAACTCAGAAAGATTGAAGAAAATTATGCTTTTTCAAGATCCTGCGAATGCCACTAAGTGGAATACCTGGTGTTGCTTCCAATTCTCGGGTGCTTGAAAAGAACTTTTGTCGTTGGTAAGGACGGTATTCATGTTTTTGGTTAGCAACGGATCCAGTTTCCACGAATTTGGATATTAAATTCGCCACGTAGGGATGGCTCAGATTCTCAGCAGGATGCCTTCCATTAAAAATCTCTGCAGCTTTTCAGGCTGTTTCATTGTTTTTAAGCTATGGATAAAATAGGGGTGCGAAGCACGACGCTTTGATCAGTCGACAAATTTCTCGGGACAATCCTGCTCGGTCTAAAATCGGGACAAAACTGCCCGTTCAATGCTGCAAAACCAGTCATCTTGTCTTAAGAATTCTATCATTTTTTGTAGTGCTGGCGAGCTTGTTATTATTAAGTTTAAGTCATTTTTTCCGATTCATATCACCGACGTTTCAAAACGATATTTTTTTACAACAATTAAAGGCGGAACAGAGAGATTTCAACATACTTGTGAAGAGAATTGAAATACTTTTGATTTCATAAGCCACTTAACTCCCCGTGCCATTTAAGGCTCTCGAAGGGGTCGCCCCCCGTTTAGTTGGATGACTCTACACTTAAGTAGTTACGATCTAAAATTATCCCTCTCCAAAGTAAAATTGACGTGTGTCGGGGTTTTCCGATGGAAAAAATTCCATCCGAAATATTTCAGGTAGACCGTTTTAAATGAATCATCCTGTATAACGTGCAAAAATAAGCGCTGAAATATCAAAGGCGCATTTCGGAGAAATTCATAAGTTGCCATCTACTCGTTAGTTGCTTAATAGTAAACAGAAAATGACTTAATCAACACTTCACGGCTACACTTTGCCGCCCATTGTGAGATATATTTAATAACGGCACTTAACGATAATAAAACTTGTTATTCATATTATAAATTTAATTATAACGTCATTGTTTGCTTCGAAGTTTTTTATTTAATATAAAGAGAGATAGTTCTACTTATCGCTTTATCGCTCTTTTTCCATGTTTTGTACTTTGTCACATTCGAGATTTGTTGCTGCGTCTCTTTACTTGTTAAAAATCTCGCTTATCGTTTGGTTTCTACAATTTTTTTTTTTTTTTTTTTTTTTTTTTTGGATTGGACTCAGCTTTCCATTATTAAGTTCTCAGTGTACTTGTCAACTTTAACTCAAATATACCCGTCAAAATTTCACTAATTAAATAAATATCAGATTTTCATAATCTCCTCTTGAGTTATCTCCTACAGAACATTTCGGTGGGTTTAATAACAACTTGTGGGTACAGCTCTTTCGCAATGATAAGAGGAGCGACGGTATTGAAAGAACGATCTGTGATAACTTTTATCTGATAATAGATAGTTATGGATTTGTAATTTACGTATTATGCGATTTTTATTGTAATGGAACAAGCTCGGGAGCACTTTTTGTAGATCTTTATTAAATCAGTTATGGTACACCCCTCAATCGTTAACAAAACTAAAGCATGAAGGAGTTTTGAAGTTAAGGTAGCTAATAGAAAGGACGATGGGAGATTCTTGTAGCCCTGCATTGGCACGCGTTTTCATTCTCCTGGTACTTCGTGACTTCCCGTCTTTCAGGGCACCCTTGGTACCAGTATGCGGGGGTCGGTGTTCACAGGCGTACCCTGGGTTTTTTAGTTTTAAGGGGATGACCGACAGGTGGCAACTTTCTAAACCTCTTAAACGTGACGTTTAAAAGAATGGTAAAATGGAAATTTATGGGGAATTGCAGATGCGTTGATCCATTAGCCGAATGGTTACACACTTAGACTCTCGTCCTGACAAGGGCAAGGAGCGAGAGGTTGCTCATGTAAGGGAACCCTTATAGGAAAATAATGGGTTCCCAACATATGGTCGTCCCAGGGCAATCTACTAAGTCAACGTATTCCATAGGCGTAGCCTAAGGGTGCATTACGTTGCACCCAACGTTCTCATATCATTTTTAAGCAATCTCAGTGTTGTTTCAGACACTACTCACTGCAAAACAACATTTCGAATATGAAAAAAGCATATTCGTAAAAAATTCAAACGGACCCACCTCTTATCCTTTCTGGTCTTTCAATCGTTCGCTCGCAAACTCTTAACTTCAATCGCATTTGAACTAAACATATCTAAATGAAGAACATAAATTAAATAGTAATCACTTTCGAAAACTTTCTAGAGCAAACTGAATATGATAATACACATGTTTTGCTCGTTTTTTAATTTCCCAAAATGGACTGACACGAATTGTTCGACTAATAACAATGTCGGTTAAAAACATTATTTATTAATTAATAGATATTAAATTAGCGAATCTAAATACAAGAATTCTTAATGACCATGAGGTGGTATGTCCTAGAATATTAGTAAAATGGGGTGAAATGCTATGTCGATTGGTCGCGATGCGTGCGCCGTGAATGCCTTGTAAGCAGTGGCGTTCTTCCCGTGTGGTAAATTCCTGGGCAGAAGCAGGGCGGGAGGGACTGATTCCTGGTACCGCAATCCGGTGTTCGCCATTCAAAAACACATGGGGTAGGCACCTGCGTTTTTAGCATGATTGCAGGGCTGCATGAATAAATCAATCGCAGATCTTCTTAGAATTATCTAATGGTAGGAAAAAACGTGCCCTTACCGGTCCGACAAACAACAGTCCAACTAATAAATTTCTGCCAAAGGCTATTAATGGACGAGAAGTACCAAATAAGCGTTTAACAACACATCTTTATTTCATAAGAAACGGCCGTTGGCCAATGGGCCTTTCTGTCCATGTTATAATTAATTGTGTAAAAAAAACAAAAGGTGGTGACCATATGTCCAGTTCGAATAATTCTCCAAGAGGATCGTGGAAAGGGAGATGCGTCGCGATTGTATGTCTTAAAATACAAAGGGGCTTGAGTGTAATCCAGTTGTAAGGGTTGTTTTTCCATTTTGTTTGCGATGGTGATGGTCTTCCCGTTATTTTAGTCGCTTATGTCCGTTAGTATGGAAATTCGTTGGATGGGTTGTGAAGTGGGTTTCTGGCACGTCTTACCTTTATTGGTAGTCTTAGGGCAATGTGGTTTGTACGTGTTTTCTTATTTCGCGCGTAGCATTTGCTGTCAGTACACAGGGTGTTTTTTCGGCGTGCCCATCATTTCTATCTCCGAAACGGCGAGAATCACAACTTCGATTAAATTAGACGAAAGTGACCTCTTGTCCGCCACGCGGTTGCCAAGTTTCCTAAATATCTGAGAAAATGTGAATGTGACCTTAAACCTGAATCCCTCATATTTCGTAAATTGTTTATGACAGAAAAGAAGTTTAAATTAGGAAGTTTCACAACTTTTGACCCTTTACAACGCGAGATATCAAACGTCATTGCACAGCTTTTAATGACTAACTAATTGTTATCAACTTTATTATCTTAAATACGGATCTGGATTTTTTTCCATATTCCGAAAGCGTTTTATATTCCTGATATACCCATGTGTAATTCGTATTTATTAGCGTTTCCACCCGAATAATTCATCATCAGACTATTTTTCATTTACTTTTCCTTGGTTTAAAAAAACGTATTCACGTAAGTTTCTTTTCGATTTCGCGATGATTTTTGATGTGGGAGACCTTCTCTCGCTGTAAGTTTTGACATTGCTCCAAGGCATTTTTTGCATTAGGAAAACTTCGCTAAAACACAACTAACATATCAATTTTTTGTCGTTATTGAATAGCATTATTGAAATTTACTTTTTTTTTATATAGATTCAGCTGGAAAGTAAACGATAAATCACGGAAGTAAGTCTAAAAACACTTTATTTGACAAATAAATGTGAAAATTGTCAGAAAACCGTTTCCATGGTAACCTAGAATGCAGTGTAGTTTAAAAAGGTAAATAAAAATGGTCTGATGATGGATTATTCGGTCTGAAACGTTAACGAACGTAAAATAATTATACATCAGTCTGTCAAGAATAAAGAGCGCTTTCGAAATCTGAAATAAAACTTCCAGGTCCGAATTTAAAATAATTAAGTTGATAACGATTACTGTGTTATTAAAAGCCGTGCAATGACGTTCGATATGTCGTTTTGTTGGAAGTACAAAGTTGGGAAACTTTACAATTTAAACTTCTTCCCCGTCACAAACAGTTTACGAAATACGAGGGATTGAAGTTTTGGACCATTTTCATACTTCTTCAAATATCTGGGAAACTACTCAAAATGTGGTAGCCACGTAGCGGTTTCTTTCATCAGCTTCACAAGGGGCCACTTTTGTTTAATTTAACCGAAGTTGCAGCTCTCGCCGTTTCGGAGATACCAATGGCAGGCACACCAAAAAAAAACACCCTGTATGTCCATAGCTCAGAAGCGGTCTGCAGTTGGAGTTATGGATTTTAATGACCGTTTTCGTGTTACTTTCCCGGTCTTTGTATGTCAATGCTCTGAAGTTCTTCGTCCTTTTGATGATTTATGATCTTAATTTCTGTATGCGTTTGGTGAATTTCAACTCATGGTCTATTTTATCCCCCAGATATTTCACGTCTGGTCTTGCCAGAATTGGGTGACCATTTGATACTATTGTAGGGGAGTAGGCGTTAATATGGTCGGTTTGGTAATAACAGTTAACTTTTGAGGGCGTTCGGCGTTAGCGTCCATCTGTAGAATCGAGTCAATGTGTTGTCCGCAGTATGTATTCTGTTTGGTCAAAGTAGCTTTTGTCTTGTGCGTTATGGTTCTATATGTCATGGCAGTATATGTTGCAAAGTAATGGCGCGAGGGGCAATCCCTGTGGGAGCCCTTCTTCTGGAGAGAAGGTAAAGGGTAAGGTGTTGTTCATGCGTACTTCCAGTTTGCTTAAATTTTTTACTGTATGTAATAAATATTTTCATGTCTTGAGTTTGCGCAGTTTGTACAGCAGTCCTTTGCGCAAAACACCGTCGGAAGCTTTATTTATGTCCATGAAAACACGTGCTGTTTTATTGTTATTAAGATGTGTCCTTTGTATGTTATTGGTCAACACAAAAAGTGGACGTATCGTCCAGTGGGATGTGTTGTCGGACTATTTGTTGACGTCTAGTTTTTACGATATTTTCATACACTTTAGCCTTCAGTAAAGTGATAGAGCTCTAGTTTTGTTTTTGTACGTTGTCCAGTCCGGCTTTAGAAATAGGTACTATTATTCCCGTTTTCCAAGTCTCTGGTGTCGTGTTCATTCTAATACATTCGTTGAGCATGAGTTCGTGCAGTTGTTTAATTAGGTTTATCAGCACTTTGCTCTTTACGATATCTCTTCCCGGCGCTCTATTTTTAATACATGCGAGTGCTTGGTCGTATTCTTCTTCGGCAATTAGTTGATACGGGCGGTTCGTTTTGTTTGTGAACTAATTGCCGTACCATGTTTTTTTAAAACACTTTAATGCCCATAAAGCTTTAGAACATCCAATAAGACAATGAAGGAAACGAAAAACGACAGCCCTGCTTGATAGAAATTTATTAAAATACTATCAAAAAAAGATACAAAAATCATGTTTTTCGACTACAAGCAGAGCCCTTCGGCCGAGAAACGGCCACAGCTTTAACAAGAACAATACTAAGGTGTTTACATGAGGAAAGTTTGTTTGGAACAGTTTCCAGAAGAAAACCCACGACATCAAGAAAGAATAGAACTGCACGGTTGGAATTTGCAAAACTTCATATTGGATAGTCAAGTTCTCAATGGAAACATGTGTTACGGTCCAACGAAACAAAAATTATTAAATTCGTTTCCGATAGTCGGCTTTATGTGAAACGACCTCGTAACACAGAATTTAACCCAAAATACACTACAATGACCATGAACATAGTGGCGGCAATATGAAACTGCGGGGGTGTATGTCTGGACATGTAGTTTGACCCATTATCAAAATTAACGGTACCTGAAACATGCCCAAGTGTCGGGATATTCTTGAGGATATAATGTCGCCTTAAGCGGAGAATATCCTTCCTGTTGTCTGGCAGTTTCAGCACGACAATAATGACCCGAAACAAACGGCAAAAATTGTAAAAGAACGGTTAGTAGAAAATCAAACTGATGTTATTAAGTGGCCTACACGTAGCCCCGACTCGAACCCAATTGAGAATTTATGGTGGGACGTAAAACAGGCACTAAAGGATAAAAATATAAGAAATATTACCAAAGTTTGCGAAGAAATTTAGCGGATTTGGTATGCCATACCTCGAAAATGATGCCAGAAATGAATTGACTCTTTGCCGCAATGGCGTTATGAAGTCATTCATAATAGAGGGTGTCCAACTAAATATTTAGGTCATTTTAGGGTTAAACTTTCATTTAAATGGAATCGTTCTTATTTATTTGCCCAGAGGAATTTTGTTTATTTATCTTGTCCACCTAAATCCTCATTGAAAACACTAAAAATGCTGATAAAAATAAATATCATTTGATTTAAGTCCTGCTTTCCCTGCATCAGAAACGTCTGCGGTACGTTGTTTCACGAAGTCTGAACTGTCCAGGAATCTGTTCAGTTGCATTGTCTTATTTCTGTTATGGCTGAAGCTTCCAATAATGATAGCATGTCTGTAGAGGCATGCTATAATAATTATATTTCGTTCTAGGTTGGCATGAGGATGTATATATATATATATGTACCAAGAAGACGTGTACAGGGTTGTTTCGGTGTGGTATAGTGAAGTGAAGGCAGTTATTTAGGGGATGGTTCACAGCCGGGGGATTTCCTTTCCTAATTTAGTGCTTGGTTTGAGTAATACTGTTGCTCCTCCTCTTGCATTGATGATTCCATAACTGTGTCTATAATCAGTCTCTGCAAGTCGGAATTTGTTCTGGTTTGGTTTTGATCTTCACAAACAAATATGGAGCAGTCGGTGTCGTTTCATTCTATATAGTTGTAAACGAGGTGTTTTTCCAGTTTAATCCTTTGGTGTTGACGAATATTACTTTCAGGTAATGTTCTGTATTGTGATCGTTGGTTTGAGTTGGTCATGCGAGTCCATCGGGTAGCTAGTGTTGGGACGGAGCACGTTAAGCATCAATATACAAGGTGCCCTACTTAGAGCTGTGATTGAAGATAATTCAAAAACGGTACTTTATATGAAAAAAAAGTTTCAAATAAAAGTCGTCCGGTAAAGAGGGGTACATGTCATGAACATGGTGACTTTTAGCCAAAACGCAATTTTAAGGTCATTTCAGGGACAATTTTTTTTCAATTGGCAACCCCATATCCTTTTTTACAGCTTGTTATAGACCTTAAAAAAATTAACATCTTTTATTTGAACGATTCTGGATGAATCGTATCCAGATCGATGGGATTGGACGGGGCGGTTCAATGAACTGGCCTTCTAGGTCGCTTGATCAGTCCTCCCCAGATATTTTCCTCTGGGGTTTTTTAAAGGACAAAGTTTATACAGAAGTACCAACAACTGCAGACGACATGAAAAGGAGAATAGAAAATGCGTGTCAACTGATAAATGGGGAGATGTTGCGCAGAGCAGACAATTCTTTTCGAATAAGAGTCGAGATGTGTTTGGAGCAGGAAAAACGTTCTTTTGAATATTTCCTTGCATAAGTTTCTAAAATCAAGATTTTAAATTAATTTGCCAAGCTAAAAAAAATATTTATAGTAATATATATTTTTTTTCATAAAAATCATTTTTTTTTTTAATTAAAAGGATTGTTACGAGCTTTACATAGAGTATGTATTGCAGAATTTTTCTAGAAAAAAAAATGCAATAATTTCGACAATTTAAAAAATTGGATAAAAATCAAGGGTAACTTTGAGCAAAAAGTCTTTAAAAAAAATTAATTTTAAATATCTCGAAAACAAGGCCCAACCTAGGAAGATGGGTTAACACTATGGGATTCAGCATACTCGAACTAGGTTTCCCTTTCAGGTACCCCGCTTGACAAATTTTGAGAGTGTTACTAGCATATCTACTATTTCCTCATGAGAATACATTTTTAACTTCCATTCTTCTCCATTATATTTCCTAAGAAATTCTAATCACAATTGAACCTAAGTCTAGTAAACTAGATATAGGAATAGATTAAAGCCAATCTGATATTTCTGGACATATTTTTGAAGTAATTCCTAAACCGATGTTGCGTGGGAAAAGAGTACCAATATAATTTTGTCCGAATTTGAGTCTGTTTCTGGGAAAAACGTCACTGATAACCTCATAACTCGTTACTCGACATTTTAAAAATGAACTTTTCAGGCCGAAATCGAGGTTGTCCAACTCCATTTAAGACCCATAATTTAAACGTTTCACATCGGTTTCCCTTTTCATAAAATAGATATAAGGGCGTCCAGTTTGAGAAACCCTATACCAGCATTGAATCTTCCATGCTATACATACCATTTGCTACAAACAGTTCAATTGCAACTTCACATTCACTATCATAGAAGAAATATTCATGAAGTAAAAAAAGGTTTCTTCATCACATAACCTTACCTTGGCACGTTGTACGAATCCAAAGAGGAGTGCTCGAAATTGGATGTTTCTGTGACATCGACATTTCAACCCCTGAATCGCAGGGATGACTGGAAGTAACATGCTTGGAGGGGGAAAGTTACCATCGTAAATTATTTCTTAGCCCCATAAACTATTTTAGACGACATGGTTAAAGCTAGTTATAGATGCATTGACGTCTTCCAGATCCGAGATTTTTGTGAAATATACTAAACCCACTATCAGAATCTGCTTACTAGTAAACCTAGAAACCTTTCGAGAAGCTGATGCAGCTCTAGCGGGACGCAAATACGTTTCACCTTCATCAATACTTTTCAAGAGCCTCAAAGTGCCAATGAAGAGTTCTTATCTAATTGAAGAACTTCTGTATCACTACAATTTAAATTATACTGCTTTAAATCCACTAACTAAAAGCTCGTCAATCGATAGCTCCTTAACTAAAAGTTCTTCAACTTCGAGGCCAATAACTACAGCTTCCTCTCAGGAAACTCCCAGGTCTTTTCCAAATGGAGCGATATTGATATCCTCTAACACCATTAAACGTTTAATATGTTTCAGTGCTCTATTATGTCCTATATCTGCACACCGGATATAAGATTTTTAGTGTGTTATATGCTCTATATATCAAAGCCCTTGTAACCTTTCCAAGAAGATATTTTTCAAGGAAATGGAAAAGTTGGCCATTGGGAATAGTCTCATTGGTAAACATACTGGGAGTTTAATATATTGGCCCTTGCAGGAAATATATCAGAGCTAATCTTACCAAGAAGATTATTTTAGTGGAATGTCGATGTTCCGTTTCGATTTAAAATACCATTTGAAATTATTTTGAATGAAACGTCAGCAGAAAATTATTGTGTGATCGTATACAGGGTTATTCACGTTATACGGCACGGAATATTGGGGCCAAACTACGAGGCTCTCAAAAAGTTTTACCTCTGGACTATATGAGGGTCTATTATGAATACTTTTTAAAATTACCTTCATATTATACAGGGTGTCCTAAAAGTCCTAAACGTATCAAAGTAGTGTTTTTTTAAACCTTGTATATAATTACATTTTTGAATTGTTCGATCAAGATAAGTGGCTGTTTTAAGATTTACATTACCTAACACTTACGGTTTTTTAAATAATTTAAATTTTTTCAAAATTTTACATAATTTTCACGTTTCAAACACTTAGCAAGTATTTAAATTATGTAAGTGTAATTTACAGTGTAGTGTAATAATAGATCACATTTTATATCTCAGTCATGGTGAACTTGCCATCTTATACAGGGTGTGCAAAAATAAAAGTTGATCAAGTGAGAACTTTAAGTGGCTACAGCTTCGTTAGTTCAAACGTAATGCCATATTTCGATGTATTTTGCAAAGTTTTCCATTAATAAATGTTTCCTCTGTATCTCTAACGCGAAATTTGATTCAAAATCTGAAAAAGCAATTATTTTTCCATTAATTACGTATTTTTCGTTCATTTCGATATCTCGATCCGTTTTAGAGGAAAATCTATTTATCGAACACTACGTTTAAACTTGATAACACAAGAAATTAAAGGCGAAAGAAACCCTGTGAATTTTCATTTATGATTGTAAAATGTGCCTTATTGGTCGCCCAAAAACCATAACTCTACAAATTTTCAAAATCCCAACCTAGATATTTTCAGAATAATACCAAAAAAATTTATTAAAATTTTGAATTTGAACACCTTGTATTTATCCGAAAATATCAACTTTCAGATAAGGGACCCTCGACGTGCAGCATCTCCTTCCTTTCGGCTGTCCCATTTGTTAATGAATCACCCAGTATACCCATTCAATTTTGATCGACTCTAAAGGGTCGTTAAAGGAGTTACATACTCCATTTTTAGATTGGAGCCGAATTGCAAGTACGAAGTTCCTGCATCGTCAGTAACTAATCTGGCCTGGTTAACTATTGCGGCTTGTTATTGACACGTGACTGTACCGAAGTTTAATATCTACGAAACTTTCATTTGAAAACTTTGGGTTAATTCCGAAATTAGGGAATACTGCAAAGCACCGGGTACAAATTGTGATATGCACTTGATGACGTCCAAGGTAAAATTAAACTTCGATGTTGTCTCTTTCGTTTTACTTCTAAAAGTTGCCGTTTCAGCGATTTTCAACAACTCCCCAAGGTAAAATTGAATTAAACAGGACAAAACAACAAATAAATAGATACAAATACACTCGGATTGTATTTTTTCCCGATGCCCTCGACCAGGCAAAACGGAAATCTATTTTACTTACCAAAGAAGCATAAAGCGAACACAATGGAATAGAGAACGATGAATAATGCTCGTATATACAAATTGTCAAAAATGTAGTCCTGGTTGTACAGGGAAGAAATATTGGATATTGGGTGTTCTGTTATATTTCCAGCTTCGTTGAATCCAACCGTTGGTGCCAGGTACGTCGCATTAGTGGATTCTAAGCCGATACTCGTATAATCCGAGTCATTGGACATGTTTAATCTGGAAAAGAAAAATTATGGGATATTAGTCATCTTTTTTAGGACATATTTATTGGCCATAAAGGTGTAAAGTAAATGGACTATCGATAACATGTTGAAGGAATTCCAAATATTTGTTCAGTCGGGGTTTTGTTTGCTTGTGAGCTTCATAGCGAGACAAAATCGATTTTATGGAAGACTCAAACAAATGGCTGTTATATTTAGATTTCGAAAATAATGGGCTTATATGATTATTAATGGAGGAAAATAACGGTCATATTACCGGTGCTGTAGGCAGTCTAATAATTTAACTAAAAAATGAATTTGAACTATTTTAGTGTCACAACTATGTGCTTTTAAATAAAGAACAAGTGGTAAAGTTTTTTTAATTTCGAGCAGAATTGGTTCGAATCGGGATATCGATATCACTTTGTTACACTCATTGTGACATTAAAAATAATTGAATTATTTTTGAATGAGTAGAACTACCAACTCCCATGCTCTCACCGCTATTCAGTGAAATCGGAAGTATTGAACTACTGTCAATTTATTCACTATACTTATAGAAGTAATAAAAAAAAAATCAATTGACGAAAGATCTCCACAATAACTGGAAGATGTGTTCAAAATTTGCAGATTTTAATCATCCAGAATTTCTTAACAATTAAATACAAATTTTAGAGCTCCAAAAGGTCCTTAAGGAAATTAGCTTCCAAATTTTATGCAAAATCTTTTTCATGTTTGTACGAACTGCTGGCATTTTTACCTGTTGGAAAGTTTCTTAGAAATTTCGATAATTAATATCGAAAAATTTACGCTAACTCCGATGACGATTACAAGAATTTAGACTTTTATGTGGAGAAACATTTCATTGAGCGGTGGACAAAGAATTCGAGCACATACCATTAGAAGTTTCGTGGGTTTTAGCACTCATCAGACAAATCGGTCGTAAGCCCCAGTAAGGCGTCATTGAGACGGAGAAAACAGAGACAACTACTCTGGGGGTTACTAAGGCCCCCATCGTTGTTTAACTATAATGATTACTAATAAATTCATGCAGAAAATACAAGAATAGTCCCTAAAGTGCCTAACCTAATACTTAAAGAAAAAAAGTTTTGGGGAATATTACAATATTTCTCAATATAGCCCCTTGTGAGGTAGACACACTTTTCTCAGCAACGTTCTATACTCTGTTTATAGTAAAAATTTTCGAATATTTCTAAATAGGCATCGACGTCAGATTCCACCTCTTAATTATTGGCAAATTTATTTCTTGCACGTCGTTTTTTCAAGTTTAGAAATAGAAAATAGTTTGAGGGGGCCAAATCTGGCGAATAGGGCGGATAGAAAAAAAGTTCGAAACCAAGTTGATTGATATTGGGCCGTTCCGATCACGGAAGTGTGGACTTTTGCATTGTCTTGATTAAACAAATTTTTATTTTCCCCAATTGCTATCTCTTTTTCCTAATTTATTCGCTCAAACGCTGCAGTAAATGCGGATAATACTTTTCGCCTCAGGAATGAAATTATGGACCCATGTTTCACCCATATTTATGAATCGACGCAAAAACTTGGATACACTGCTGCGAAACTTTGCTCAATACTCTCTTTCTATTCAATTGTGAGTTATCGCGGCACCCATCTTGCGCATAGCTTTCTCATATACAATTTTTCCATGAAAATGCCATATATCATATTTTTTGAAATGTCTATCATATCAGCTAACTCGCGTCATTTTAACCCAGGGGTCTTGCCGCACAGTTTTGCGTATTTGCACCACAATATCTGGAGTGGCCAGATATGAAGTGTCATTGGATCGACCACTGCGGAGATCGTCTCGGAAGCGTCTACGACTGCGTTCTAAGATCGTTCCCCGATATTTTCCGGTTGTCAACGAAGAAACAGATTCCCTCAGAGTAGAATCTAATTTTTGCTTGATGTGGGATGAACTAAGACCTTTCAAGTGAGAGTATTGAGACACGTATCGATGACCGATTTTTTTCACGTTCACGAATCTCTAAAAACGGCTCCAAAACACATATTAACGCAGCACCCTTAAACACAAGCTTTTTGAAGTTAGGTTTCTGTAATTGTACCCGAAAAGCGCCATCTGTAACACAAGTCGGGTACTTCTGGATGCATCCGGGTAGTTCAAATCAGAAAATTTCCACTAACCGCGACAATTGTCGTTGAGTTTGCAATTTTTTTTAACTTGCAATTTATTGCGGCAAGTTTCCTTGTGGCAAGATATAGCATTTTTGCAGGGCTCCTTCCCTCGCCCAAGACAGCGCTCTGACTAACAGCGCAAGCTACCTGGACTTAGTCTTGCGAAGCTTCAGCGCTGCACCTGTATGTTTGTTGTTCGTGTGTTCTTTCTTTTTGGAAAATTCAAAAAGCTTAAAGGATTGAAAAAAGTATTAAACTTCGTATATCTATTGTTTTAGCTGCATTTGAATTAGATAACGGTGGAAGTGAGCAGCAGAGAAGACGGCGGTGGTGGATTAAATCTTGGCATAATCGAAAAAGGAGAAATATTAGAGTTGCTCGGAAAGTGAGCGCGATAAATTATTTGAAAGCTTATTCGAATTTGTTATTAAGAGGTAGAACTATGCTCAGGACTGCTCTAATAAAGATAGAAAACGACATAAGGACACAAAGCCACACAAAGGAGTGTGTAACCCTTAACGGAAATTGTTGTTTACTTTTTTACTCTGTAGTTTTCAAATTACAGAGGTCTAATGCACAATTTAAAATTCATGAAAGCTCCATTTCACTTTTTATGCCAATTGCACTAAAAGCCGTATACAAAATTTATATATGCACCACTAAAAAATTAATATTGGAACGCATGCGATGCAAACGATTGATTGACAGTATTTATATTATCTATATTATTACTGAACGTTAATAAAATATCCAGGTTCCTCCAAGACATCAGTGGAATGGTTAACAAAGCACAATACAATTACTACATTAGATGGCAAATATATGGTAATTAAATTTCCCCCCGGAACAGGATCTGGCTATTATAATTATAAAGGCCCACATAGTATTGCTCTGTTAGCAATAGCTGATGCAAATTCTAATTTTACGTATTTAAATTCAGGAATAAACGGCCGTATCCCTGATGGAGAACTGTTTTCGGGAAGGGAAGAACGGGCAAGAAGTCAAAAACAACGGAAAATAATTGGCCGAATGGTCTAGAAAACGGACAACGACCTGGAAGAACCTTACCGGTTCCACGTACGATTGTGGCAGTCGCGTCGTTTACTCAATCGAACGATATATTAACCTCATCACCACCGAGAGGTTTGAGTAGGAAAGAAAGAACAAGTAGGAGGACCGAGGCACCTTCGAAAAAAACGTGTCACTCGCCCCCTCTTGTCATTTCAAATTTTCGAAGGGCGGCTTCAGGCGCTAGAGGGATGCAGAAATTACTTCAGAACCGAGATCAAATTTGATCCGACTTCAAGTTCAAATTTACATACTTTAGCATTTTTCCTACATTCGAGCGAAATAGGAGACTTCATCGGCAGCAAATTTTCGCTAAGACACCGTGTACACGCAAAGGAGTCCCTTTAGACCCTCTAAGACAATTTCCGAAGATATTAGTAATTGCTATGCATTCATTTGTTGACTGAGGCAGCAACAAGGAAAATAACCCAGGCCCGAAGCAATGAGAATTAGATAGGAGTTTACCGAACGTGTTAATGGATGTTGAGGGGTCTCATGGCACGAAAATTGATAAATATTTCGTTCTTTTCCTCACACACTCCCTATGGGCCCTTCTTGCCTTGGAAAGCAACTCAACAGGCACCCTGAAATCCATCAGCTCTTCCTGCTTAGTTTTATTTGCTTCTGCCCTTAGCGTTCGTCACCAACTTTGATCTTAGTAGTTAATACTTTGCAAATGTTAGCACTAACTAAAAGTGGAATTGGAACCCTTATTCTCTCTTCATTGTGCATACTTGATAATACCTTTAATGAAGATGAATGCAAATAGTCGTAGGAAAAAACTAAGAAGATTAAGGCCTATTACGTCTTTATGCCTGATTCGAGCTTTACGTTTAATTAACGTTAATGTTTGCGGCTATTTGCATTCGCCTTCATTGCCTTCGGCTATAGGTCAGCACTGTGCACTATTGCACGTCCTGTGATTTCGCTAGAAGCTGAAAGTTCATTTTAACATTTCTAAGATTGCAGATTATGTCTGCCAATGATATTTAGAAGACATGGGGAGAACAAGAATGAATAGAATTAGCGAAAACCCAATTAACTAAATTAAAATAATAATCTTCAAGCTAAAAGTCTAATAAAGGGTGGGAAGATATTACCCATTTTAACTGGTTTTCTCAGGAAATATTAAACGGAGAAAATCTCGTCCATTTTGCTCTCGTTCCGCTCAATTTTTAGTCCAAATTGCTGCCAATGACAGCGATATTGGAAAGGATATCCTAGAGTCCTTGAATTAAAATTGTATAGCTCTAAGTCTGACGTTTTTTCTCTGGATATAGGGAAACCTCAAACTGATAGTGGGGCCTTCGTAGCACTTGTATGATTATTCTGATAAACTAATTAATAGTCCGAATTGGGTTCGCTCTGCTGTACAGGGTTATTCGTCCAACCTGTTCGTCATAAGTTTACCAGCATCAGAAAGCGATACGAGTTTGAAAATTTGGAGTTAAGTTAACTTCAACGTGTACTATTTTCCTATATTTACAATTTCCTGCCACTTCCGGTTTAACCGGAAATAGGTGTCAACTTGGTTACTTCAAACGGGACCGCGAGCATATTACTTCATTTTTAGATTCTGCGCAATACTTCAGAAGCATTTTATATATTATCTCCTATACCTAGCATTTGTTATTTTTGAGATATGCGACGCTGAATTTAGAACATGTTCCCGTAATAACAAATTTTAAAATTATATATCTCCGCAGTTACTAAAGACATCAGCTTCGTGTTTTGCAGAACGGCAATGCAGAGTCTTAAGTTTACACTTTTGCTATTTATATGGCTTAGTATTGTACAGAGTTTCCAAAATTCAACCCCTAGCGTTCACATTTTTGAAGTCGCTGAAGTCTATTTTTTCATACGGGAATCGTGTAACTTTAAGCAGTATCAAGCAGGGAATGTAATTCTGTATCGAACTGTATCAGGGTTAACTGTACTTGATTCAACCCATTTTCGAAATAATTGAGTTTTATGGGAAACTGATAGTGCATATGCGTCGTGGTAAATTTTTACTTTTCACGTAGGTGATCATGGGAAAATACGTAATGTGTTCCCATGTTATAGATGATAGTTGTTAGAAAAAAATTAAAATTATTAAAAAAATTACCAGAATGAAAATGTACTACTGCACTACTCCTTTTTTACATCATAAAACATAATTATTTCGAAAATGGTTTGGAATAGATGTGGGTAAACTCGACACAGTGTGATAGAGAGCCACATTTTCGCCTTAATACTGCTTCAGGTCCTAGAGTGTTTCATTAAAAATCATTGACTTTTACAACTTCAAAAATATTAATGTTACGAGCTTAATTTGAGACGCCTTGTATAACACTATGAACGGCAAAAATTCAAACTTCAGACTATGTATTGACATTTTGCGAAATATGTCTTTGATACTTGCGGAGATATGCGATTTTGAAGTTGGTTATAACAGAGTGCCCTTTTTTAATTCAAGCTCAAACATCTCAACAACAATAAGGGCATAGGATGGTACATTATACAGGAAATACATCTGAAATATTACGTAGAATTTAGAAATAAAATAATGTGCTAAAGGTCCCATTTAAAATAAGCAAGCCGACGTCTATTTCCAGTTAAATCGGAAGTGAGGGAAAATTGAAAATATTTTATTTAAATAGTACACGTCGAAGTTAACTCGACTAACTAAAGCAAATTTTGAAATTGGTATCATTTTTAGATCCTGGCACACTTTTCGTGCACAGGTTGGGTGAACAACCCTGTACAGTTCCTTTAAAGAGCTTGGTGTGTAAAACGAGAAATTCCCTCCTTAAGAGTGTCATAAACGAAATGTGTGTGACCTAAATTTAATTCCCAACAAAACTACCAAAGAAGAATGAAAAACTTTCATGGTTGGAACTTATCACTCTCATAAGTTAACTGTGTTAATAAACCAAAGAAATTAGATTTTAAAAGCTATGGGACCGGGGATAAACTGAAATTTTTTATATGACTAATGCTGAAAGTGGGAGATAAGTTTGTGCTTAATTCACGTAAAGAGGAAATTTCAACATTGCTTATGTCAAGAGAGTTAAAGAGTTATGGCTTTCCAGTTTCCAGAGTTCTAAGATGACGCTTTGTATGTTTAGGAGTTTGTACAGCTACAGCCGAAACGATCCGCATCTGGAAAATTACAAGTTTAATGTATTTTTGTCTTTTGGACAAAACCTGACGTTGTAAGAAAGCTGAACAAGTAATCGAAATAAGCGTTATGCAACTTAACGACGTAAACGCGGGCTGAGGTATCTACTCTCCATGCCGCACACAGTAATTTATAATTTTTTTCGATTTTCTCGAATTTATTTAATTTTTGATCGTTTTCAAGGATATCGTGGTTGTTTATTTCCTTTCCATCAACATAGTGGTAGAAAAATTGTTGTAGGGTGCTACTGGAAAAATAAACTATTTTGAATATAAAAATTCAAAATTTCAATAGTTTTTTCCAAAAACTTTTTCAGATATTTTTCTTAGTTTTTTAATTGCTTACGAAAATGTGTTAACATCCAGATATTTAAAGTTTATTTCGTCAATTTGTCAAATATTTTTGTAGATAATTGAATTTTAGTAAAGCTCTACGAATGTTGAAAAGTCGTAAAAATCAAAATAAATTAGAAACAGTTGAGAATCAACACTGTGTCACATCATGAAGCTGAAGTTCACATTTGATTAAAAAAATCATTTCCATTATTAAACCTACCATGGTCCGTTAAAAAATATGAATTAAGGGTCAATTTCTGGTTTGACCGGAAGTCATGCGAGAATCAAAATATTTTTTCAACGTGAAGTTTTTCCGCAAAACGAAAATGCATTAAAATCGTTATTTTCCATAGTCGAATTGTGTCAGTTCCCAAAGGCGAATCCTGTATAGATACGTTGAACGGATTGACGTCCCATAAAATGTAACTTGAATAAAGATTTGGATACTCCGACTTATCAAGTGCAAAATGAAATCCCTGAGTAGTCGATCATATCGTCATGTTTTGAAATTAATTCTGTGATGGAATTACAAAGTATACTTTATTCCGCCTTACACGTATCATCGGAGGCCTAAAAGCTCACCACATTCAAAACAACTCAAAAGTAATGGATTTGTGTTTGCCTCCAGGACATACTTGTCTATAAATCACAGAAGCAAATAATATCACGGAGCCGAGTAGTCACTTGACAATCCATTTCCATACTGCTTGAGTTTACCATAACTCAATAGAAAATTGTATCGTTTGAAATATTTATTATCGTCTAGCATGGTATTATGTATAACTAGGGATGTAGTTGTGTTAGATATATTGATTCCCCGATGGTTTTTAACGTATTTCACTGAGGAAGGTCATTTCTGTATGGTTCAAAGCTAATAATGATTTTGGGGCACTGATAATAAGTTAAGTTTTGTAATCACGCGAACAAAAAAATTATTTTATTTTCAAATTTATCAGAGAAAACACTGAACACTACTGGGTATACGTTTTCTCTTATTCAACAAAGATCCATGACGTTAAAGAAAGTTGTAAAGATTTGGCCAATAACAGGAGAGGGCTTGTCCATATTTTTGCAGCATGCTGTACAAGTAGCAATTTTATTACTGAACTTGGATCAAGATGCGCCTATAAATAAATATGGGGATGCATGTTATAACAGATTGTTGCACAGTAATCTTTAAAGAACCGTCTGTTTCGCAACATCGTTGTGAAACTTGCTTTGTTACATGGTCTGAACGCGCCTTTAGAATATGACATGTTCCATTACCGGCTAAGGATATTATAACATCCAGCAAACTGCCGGTGCTATAATGAGCTGATTACCTCTGCAACCGAACTGCGACCCCTTGTCACAATTTCCATAATACCCTGTATTCTCAGCGTTAGTAAATGCTAATTAAGAATCGGGCTTCTGGGCAGAGTGACAAGTCATCCCTAGCCCCTTTACTTCAACATTTCCATTTTCCTGGTAAATTTGCATTCACTTGGGTAATTTGATCACATAAATAAGAAAATGAATGGAAACTATTACCTGTTTGGATATCAGCGTCATGCGCAATTTCATGATTGATGGGAAAAGAGAGGAAAAAGCTGTCCTGGTGGAAAAAAATAAAATACGTAGTCTAAGATAGGAGGTTTCACCAAGACAAATGTTCTCTAGATTATGTTCTGAACCAAACATATTGCATAGATGCCCTAATAGGAAAGGCACCTGTAAACTTGCTTCTTTGTTTTCAGAGTGCAAATATTGAAATAAACTGCATTATTTTCACTTCCGCTGAGTCACAAGTTTGACTAAATTCCCAAACATTGCAGAATTGTTTGTAAACATATAAATTTTTTTCATTTGAATTAAATTCCTCAAATGTCCTATATAAATTTAATCAATGTTTAGTGAATTGAAACAAATAGGGTAGAGCAGAAAAAGTGAATAAAATAGAATGCTACTGATATGGAAAACTTGTCGAATATACAGGGTGGCCCCTAAGGGCGTGCCAATATTTAAGGCCCTCATTCTCTGGATTGTTCTTAGATGAAAATGTTATACGTCTGTACGTCCTAAAACGAGTCGTTTCCAAAAAAAAGTTGTTAAATATTAAAAAAAATTGTTTGTATTTTCAAAATGGCGTAAGATATTTTATTGAAATTCGGTGTGTCTATACAGTAATCCAAGCAGAACATCTGCCTTTTATGTAAAGAAAAATGCTGTAACTATGGACGTGCGTAGGGGTTACCACGTCAATTCTTACACGGAAATAGCAGGTACCGTCACCGATATTTCCGAATTGACCGCATTTCTTTAAATAACCAATTCGAAACACGCCAAAAATGTCTTTTGAGTTTTTTTGATGCCATAAGTCGATTTTAAGGAAAAAATCCCCTGGATCGTGAATATACTGGTCACTGAAAAAGTAGACTCGAAAACCATTCCCCTGTAAGAATTTATGTAGTAACCCCCCAATATACGTCTATGGTTGCAGCATTGTTTTTTAAATTGTAAAGGAAATGTACTGCTTGGACTACTATGCAGGCACACCGAATTTCGGTAAAATATCTTGCGTCGTTTTAAAAACACAAAGAAAAACAAATTTCTTAATATCTAACGCTCTGTATCTCGGAAACGACTCTTTCTAAAACGTACGCTCATATAACATTTTCGGGTTATAAAAATTCAGAGCATCATTTCCTTAAATGTCGGAACACCCATCCTGTGTAAGAATTCTGTCTCCGAATGAGCTCTAAAACATACTTCGGAGAAAATGCGAAAATTTTTCAGTAACTTCCAGGAGAGAACGTTTCAACGTTGACATTCGAAACCTGCAATTCTCTTGCCAATTGGCACAAATCACAGGCAAAAAGTTTATAATTTTAAAAAGACACGAGCCAATTTTTGAAAATCACGAATGCGATGATTTAGACCAAAACACGTCCTTGAATCTTGACAGAATGGCGGTTCGATGGTAAATGTGCAACACCTGAAATTCTCATCTCTATCTCTACGGTGAAACCTGAAAAGGTGTCGTTTGAGAATAACAGGGTAGAGTTTTTCTCTATGGCAAATCATCGAATCTCAAAAAGAAATCTGTAAATATTGAGTCTTGAAAAAATTCTCAATGTTAGGAGAAGATGTGATGCCATCAAAATCTTCAAATAGTAGAAGTTTCAGGATGGGTGTGCGCCATCTGTTATTTTCATATCCTAATATGAAAAAAGGAGAAAAAAGAGTGATAATTTTTTTTTTAAATGCAGAGGAAAGACTAAATTTTCTAAACTCAAAATTCTGAAAATTTTGTATTTATAAAAAATATTCTTCCAAGTTCGTGTATCCTAGATTGATCGATATACGAAAGATGTAGTTGCTGTGACTGATGATAAAATGCAAAGGGGCGAAATGTGCCATTTTCAAAAAATCAAAACGGGTTAATATTTAGGTTATTATTTGTATAATAACGCGCGACGTACCACACAAAAACCATTAAAAATCGGCCCACGATTACCCATAAAAAAATCAATAAGTCATAATCGAGCAGCATGCATTATTACAATATCGGAGGGGAAGTTTTTTTTTTCTAGCCAGTCTGTTTTTCCATCAGGTTATTTTTGCCGTCATTTTGTTACTTATTACTGTAACAACTGATTTTTAGCGTAGAACAGGTGGTGAATAACACTCTCACAGTAAGAAAACCTATTTCCTCGGTTCATTTGCATTTAAAGACGAAAAACGAAACGAGGTGTAAAAAGGGCTAGGAAAAACGTATTTTCCATATAAAACGGATTTGTCCACGAAATCAATCACAAAAAAAAACTTATTCAAAATTCGGTGGATATTTCTGCATGGATTTCTTCGCAATCCACAGCAATGCTGAACATTTGCAGCTATTTTTGTTTAGCTTTTTTCTCCACTCGTTCTACCCCTGACACAACACTAGTAGTAGCTCAAACGAATTGTTCTTAATTTGCCCAAAACGTGAATAAAATCCCAAAGTTCGCCACGCGTCTCTGACCTACAAAACTATCTTAAATTTTTCTTCTTGTATTCTTCGTAAACAGGCATTGGAGGAAACACTGACTGCATAAGAAATGAGCAGTTTGGGGACGCAACATTTCCCTTCGAGGACATTGTAGCGGCTTTATAATACAATTGGTTATTCAGTAATACTCTTATACGTTTTATGCGCCATTGTTCGGGTAATAATGAAATTTGGCCACAAACACTACATCCGAAGCGAGGAATAAACTTTCATTATCTTTAATAGTCAATACTACAACAATTATTATCCTTGGAGCATAATATCTCTTGAATGATTTAACCATTGTTTTCATATCCTTCCATTCCCCTTGCTTCTCTTTTAAGCTTTAAGAGTAACAAGCTCTCCCAGGAGTGCCATTGAGCTGAAACAAGAAGAAAATTAGATCCTAAAATATGAACATAAAGGGAGTAAGACCAAACCCATGTTTCCAGGAAAGGGCTCCCAATTTTGGCCACCAATTGGATTAATAAAATGGGAAGAACTCTGAAATGGCGCTGTTCCCTGGGACTGGGTTACGGATACAATTTTTTTTCTACACTCGAGTGTGAAATGCACTTTATTTTAATACTACTCGGGTAGACCTGTTTCTACTGTGCTCACTTGCGGCCGGTAAATCCAACATTATTCTACCTGACGCTGTCAGGTTGCTAGGCAACCGTATAAAATGCTTCCGTGATTAAAAAGAAAACTTTCTAACTCGGTATTTATTTAAATAATTTTAGAGGAACTTATGGGAGTAACTCGAGCACAAAGTTTTGATGCTCTCACGAAATCTCCTTTTCTTCCTACCTTCCTCACCGCGCCACAAAATAGCACCCTGCGCTCTAAATACACAAATAGGTATTCTCTAATACAATTATGCAGATTTCTCAGTTTCTCCCCCTTTGTAAGCATTTACCACTCGTTTTAATTAGTGAATAAGTCTTAAAACAAATAAATGCTTAAGTTTTCTTTCGGACTCCGCATGAAGAGAACTATTTAATCCTAATGGATTATTAAATCTGCTGCTTAGATTAGATTTTTCATTATCGTTAATTTTGTTTCGACTTGGCTTACTTGAATACATTTTTAATTTGGGCAGCTTTAGGGGGATTTGGATAAGGCGAAGACGGTTGCAATTACTAAGATACTACTAAATCTATTTAGCTGCCTGAAACGATAGAAACAAAGATAGGGGCAAACCCGGAATCATATTATAGATGATGCGGGTTGAAATTAACTTGGTAATTATTGGCTATACAGGACGTTTAAAATGGATCTAAAATGTATACAGAGGTGACATGTAGCATGGGCGAAGATGCGCAAAAATCTCTTGGGAAAATGCGCCCGCAAAGCAACAGTTTCGGAGATACGGAAGGTTTTTTTTTTTTAAGTAAAGGCTCTCATTTTGTTTTTATTTTAGAAAAACTTACGTTTTCTTGTCAAAGTGCGGTCATTAGGTGTTTTGACGGTGGTCAGCGCACAGAACTTCGGTAGCTAACAGAGAATTCGCTCAAACGCGTGCAAAGGGGGATAAGTCGCAAAATGCGCATTTTGAGTCAGGTTCGTGAACTGCATGAGAATTGTCGAAAATTGCGTCTTTTTGGGCATTTCGAAAATCAACCTCAACGACTACGCTAAGCCCGAGTTAGGTTACAATGTATAAGCCTAAGACTAAGTTATGAATTTAACCCAAAATGCACATTTTGCAACTCATTCCCCTTTAGAATTAGAAGAAGAGGAGCGGGAAATTTTCATGACATACATGAAGCCTAAAACAAACAAAATTCTACATATGTAATAAAAAATAGGGGATTTCATTAAAAAAAAAAAAACAAAAAAAAACACACACACAAGTTTATATTGTGTCTTTTTTGCGAAACTCTGTATAAACGAAAGTAATTTTGAAATGTGCCTTATAAGCTCCTACAAACACTTCCAAAATCAATTTTCGATCGACGTCACTAATAAGCACATAATGCTCTGAGGCGCTCTTGGTGCCCCGCCCTATATAGAGCATATTGCTTGTAAAAATTTCTTGTGAGAAAACATCAATCTGTCTTGTTCGACGCCTCCAGATCAGTCAGCCCGTTGTCTCACACCAGAATCTCTTTAAAAATAAGTGTTAAAAATTAAGCTCCTGTTCAATGACGAAAACCCACACCCGAGCAATCTTAAGATCAAAATTAGCCCATAAATTACGAGTTAATGGGGCGTATTCTACGCAGAACTGTTCTGGCTATTTATTTGTTCTGAATGGGAGGAAATTCTAATTTCTATGCACGTGCATAAAACTAAGTTATTGTGTCATAAATACGCAATTTTTAGCAAACACCCTCGATAAATTAGGGCAAATGAATTTCCATTAAATAAATTTCCATCCCGTCAATTGCAGAATAATTGAAATAACTGATGTTACGTAGGCTTCTCCATAAATGGGAATTACTTAACTGCAAAATTATTATTAACTATTCCACTTAAAGTTGGCATCAATAGAACCAAAACAATATTCCTGGAAATAAACGGGTATGGAAGCAATTTAATGGCGACATTCAGATTATTTAGGTAGTACTTATGCAGAAGTCGTATAAAATTGAGAAATTTTATTTCCAAACTGTAAACTTAATATCACTTCACTAGAGGAAGAGGAATTGGCACTATCGATCATCCCATTTATATGGATTTCACATGAGCGTGTTTGACGACATTTTACAAACGGTTTTATATCCGAGAAAGCCGTAAAGTTTCTAATTCTATTACAGATTAAACGGGTCGCATTTTCTTGCTAAATTGAGAGACACGGGAAATACAGAGAGATGATGAAAATCGGTGAAAAATAACGAAAGTCACTTTCCGAGTCGGACCGCGTGCCCACTTCCGCGACCCCTCCGTTCTCGCCGGCCGGGCGACCCCTGGAAGGGCCCTCGAAGCCCTGTTCAGTTGTGTAAATGCCAATAGGAGAGCAATCAATTTTATTGCAGCGATTAATTATGAACATAAAAGAGAACCACATTCAGCGACATTGATTGATTTTCATAAAACAAGCCGGCGAAACACTAATCTTCCACTTGGTCCATTAATCCCATTGTTCCCGGCCCGAAAATGTGATAGATACCTCTTGTCGACGTTATTAATTATACACATTACTATTAAGTTATCCAGCATTACCGTCGATTATCATTATTGTTATAAAATCGACGTAAATCAAGGCATAAATCATACGGTTATTGAACACATTTTCAATCCGTACGTGCCGTAGAAAGATCAATCGGCGGTATCAAACGGCAGGAAGTCGACGCGTAAGTTACACGTAACAATCCCTGGATAAAATCAAATCCAGCGTAATCCCGAAATCCCAAATTAAAATTTAAATCTCATCAATGCACGTTGCTATGATTGAAAACGTGGACAAAGTGGTGTTGGGTGAAGCATATATCCATGTAAACAATCAGGCCCGTGTTTTCGTAAATTTCCAGAGCAAACAGCAAACTTCGACTTTTAATCGAACTATTGGGTTACACTCATTACTAGACAAATTTAATGCCGGATGGACTGGAATGGAATTAAAGCCAATAGAACTCCGGATTGCAGATGTTCTATCAAGTATTAAAGTGGTCTTTCAAGTGCAGGGAATGGATATTCTTTTGTGCAGCCATTCGCAGGGGAAAAATGGTAATTTTATTTCAGTCGATTGGAAATTATACTGGAAAAACTAGCTATTGGTGGGAAGTTCGCGTGTTAATGAAGAGAACTGATGGAAAAACTGTGTAAAAAGCATTTGAAGGAATCTCCAGCAAAAACTTTAGAGGAGCGAAATGTCCCTTCAGTGCTGTAAAGCTCATTTTTCTCATCAGAATAAACGAAGATGGTTCTGTGAAACAGTTTTCTCAACCGACTGAAAACTGAAAATCTAAAATTACCACCATTAATTACGAAATTTTCCCACTCGGCTCATGAAGTGACCCTCAATTCTCTCGAGACCCTTTGGCTGTGCCGATGACGAAACCAGGACTGAGGCGTTCGGACATCTTCGACTCAAATTTACAACAATCCCGACGGTTCAATAGTTTCGCATTAACGCACAAACAGAAACATTTAAGTATGTTTCATGAATTTCTCACGATTTTATTGAGCCGTTGCAGTTTCACCGCACCAGTCCCCGTGTCCGTCGCCGCGGACATCAGTCAACTTGGATCCGGAGTTTCCCTCCGTCCATCCTATTCGCCAGATTTAGCCCACTCAGATAATTTTCCATTTCCGAACTCGAAAAAATGACTCGGTGCAAAGAGACTTGCCGGTAACGAAAAGATGGGGACCGGAGCTGATGCTTGTTTCGCAATATTCGCAGCTTCTTGCTGCACAGGCCACGAAATATCGTTGGAAAATGTGTGCCGATCTCAAAGGAAACTGTGCCGACAAACATTGAGACATTTTCCAATTTTTTTTTTTTTTTAAGTTCTAGATCGGACACCTCTGGGGCTGCCCTCGTATCGTCTCGAGAAAATTCTGAAACCGTTTGAATGGGCCCTTTTCGTGGAAAGACGTACAACGAAACGAAATTGACTGTAGCAAATTGAGAAAAAATTCCAAAACAATGAGAGTCCCTGCTGAATCCTAACAGATGCCGGAATCCAAGTGTTGCATTTCAGGGATGATTAATCCGGGGTTAAATCATCGAATAGCAGCTTTGTTTATTTCAATTAACAAAATTTACACAAAGTGCTGTAGAAACAACTAGTCTAAAACAAAGATTATCTTGCAATGGTGCAATTTGAGAGGGTAAGTTCTACATAATGCAAAATTGCCCGCAACTAAAAAAAATAGAAAAAAAGGAGCACATTAATGATCCCCGAGAAAGTTCTTGTGGTGTTGAACAAAAAAGCTCACTTAATTAGCAAAAGTCAAACTTTGCCATTTAGCTGCAGCTTTTCAAAGAATGGAAGATATCAGATCCTCTGGGCGTACCTCGCCATCGATGAGTGCGTAGTATGATCACTACACACGTAGGACGTAATAGTGCTTGTAAATATCTTTATCTTACGTGTAAGAGCACACGTCGATAAGTAAAGTTCCACGTAGCAGATAGATTTACGAAGATAAAGCATTTCAAATACTGCTTTAAGCAGTTTGAACATCCAAGCATGAAACTCCATTTATTTGTATAAAGCTGTTTTCACAGGCGGTGCTTCATTCAAGGGGCGAATTGGCAATGAAATTACATTTAAGGCAATTTCAAAGATGTTTAAATTTTCAAATAAAGATTTCAAAGTTTGAACAGCGTTTGCTTTAAATACTGAAAATATCTTCAAAAAGGATATCTCGGAATTAAATTATTAAATTGATTAATAATTTAATCAGCGTTTTCGAAATTAAATTAATTAATGTTCTATTCAAATCAGTCTAGGAGCATTTGGCATGACTAAAACTGTCAAAAACACTTTCGAAGGACCACAAATTGAGCAGTAAAATTAATATCGCTTTCAGGGTTTGATTTGAAACTTAATTAAGTTGTTTCATTCGATTCCAAGACGAAAGTAATAGTCCACATGGAAATTGGAAAACATGTAAAAATTATAGGGAAATTCCAGTGCCTCTTCTGGAATACAGACAGAAGGGGGGTATTGATAAAGAAGAGAGGAACCTGCAATTCAAACGTGTAACAAAACAAATACATTTATTAGCCGAAGTGGGCTCTATGGAGAGCGAAGCGGAAAAACTACTGAACGTATCAGGTTTTACCAAGTTTTGAACTATACCGATCCAAACAAAACAATGGAGAAATTGAAATAAAGCAAGTAAAGCAAAACTCGAGAAATTCATCTCCACGTGGAGATTATTACTATCCCTAAAATCTGGATTTACTCCCCCCATACTAATCAATTATAATGGAATCACTGGGGGTGGAACAAAGAAATTCAATGGTGTTTGCGAGTGGAAGCATGGTGTAATTAAGACAGCAGATTTAATAACTTCAGTAATATAAGATGGGAGGATCTAGCAATACGGCAAACAGGAACAGTTAATGTGAAATATACGAGGATATTCTAGAAGTGTCCGACCTACCACTTTAAGAAAAAAAAGATTGGAAAATATTACGTTATTTCTCAATATAGTCTTTTTTGACATTGGTACACTTTCCGAGCTTTCCACTTTTTCTTACAATAAAAAACTTCTACTGTTTCGAAAAAGGCATCATCCTCGGACTCCATTTCTTTATTATTGGCAAATCTCTTTCCGCCGAGACATTTCTTCACGATTGAAAATAGCACATAATCTGAGGGGGTTAAATCTGGCGGATAGGATGGACGGGAAGAAAGTTCGTGACCAAGTTGGTTAATTTTGGCCATTGCGATGACGAAAACGGAGACTGTTGTCTTGATGAAGCGAGACTTTCTTTTATTTTCAAATTTGGTCGCTCTTTCCTAATTTGTCGGTCAAACTGCTCTAAACTTATATAATATTCCTCGTTTGTTGTTTTCCTTCGGGGAAATAGTCAATAAAACTTATCCTTCGTGCACCCCCCAAGAACTGACGCCACCGCCTTTCGTGTAGATGCAACAGTTTCCACCTGCTTTGACGTAGATTCTCCCCTTTTCGTCCATTAATTGGACCGCTATTTTGTGACAGGAGTGAAATTACGGAGTTACGTTTGATTCATGGTTATGAATCTACATGAAAACTCCGTTTTATTGTTGCTAAACTTTGCCAAACACTCCCTTGAAACATCCTCACGACACCGTTATTCAATTGTGAGTATTCACGGCACGCAGCTTTTCCATACCCAATTTTTCGGTCCAAATGCGACGTCCAGTACTTTACGAAATACCTGTCTTGTCCACTGACGCGTGCAATTTTTTCCAGTGCAGTTTTGCGGATTTTCACCACAATTTCTGGAGTGGTCAGATCTGGAGCGTTACTGGATCGACCACTGCGGGGTTCGTGCTGGCAGCCCGTGCGACCGCGTTTAAGCTCTGCTCCCCAATATTTTATAGCTGTTGACGAAGGAACGGATTCCCCCAGAGTAGAATCTAACTGCGCTTTGATGTTGGATGGACTAAGACCTTTCGAATGAAAGTATTGAATCACATATAGACGACCAGTTTCTCTGAAACTCGCGAAATTTCTAAAAATTTCCAATAAAAACCGCTGCAAAATAAACACGGATCAACGCAGCACCCTCAGACTTGAAACGTGAGCTTTTCAATTTTGGGCTTTTGTAGCGTGGGCAAATTTTTGACAAAAAATCGTTATCCATGTGGCAGGTCTGGTACTCCTCGTGTTATGCTAAAATGCTGCGACTTCCGAAACAAAAATGAAATATTTGAATAAAAAAATAGTTTCTGAAATTCGTAAATCTCAATTCTGATGAAATTTCAATTTCAATAGGTGCCCACGCATCCAGGAGGATTCGGGCATAAAATCCAACTAAATTGCTATAAAAATCTCACCACTTCACCGCCTGGTTCCTTAACATCTTTATATACCTCTAGTTGAAAGTTCGCAAACTGAACCACTTACCTCCCTTACAAAGTTTAGTCTGAAAGTTTTTATTGACATCGAACAATGCGAAACTGGCTCAATCCAGGACCAATATCCTTTATTAGGAAATTTGTGACCACTTCCTCTGCTGTGTGAAGTTTTCTGAGAGTGGATAGAATTTCGGGGAATTTCCACGATATTTTAACGAAATTAAAGGATGGCGAAAGGGTAAAAGAGGAAATTCTTGTTCCCTGTTTTACACTTAGATTACATCAATTTTCTTAAAGTGCAGAATCGAACAACTTCAATTTATCTGGTCATTGATTCTATTGGTGCATTATATTTACACTTTTGTTATTTTACAAGTTCAAACCTCGTCTTGCTCTCCACGACTTTTAAACGACACTTTTAGATTACTTCATGCCATTGAGCTTTAAAGGAGAAAACTACAATTAACTTGAATAGAAAGTATTACATTCATTTTTGTTCCGTATTAAAACGTAATTAAAGCGCAGACATGTGAAAAATGGCAGCCGACAAAGAGCTTTCGGAAAAGATTAACAACAAATTTAATAAATTGTCTGATGTGAAAGAAATAACGCTAAAAATTGTTGTTCGCCTAACTAAATAAGAAGAAAAGACCAATGGAGGCCATTTGAGCATAATATTATGAACATGCTCATCGAAAATTTGTAAGGGAAACACGGACGACGATTAATTCGAACTCTGAGCCGGTGCTTACCGGTCAATGGGTGGGACACGTTAGAAATGGATCTAAAATTATCTAAAAATATATCTAGGACATTTAAGGTGATGGACATTAACAAAATAGAGTCTCTGCTAATGATTTTCAGAATTCTTTACGATTAGTAGGCATCAAAAATCCATTAAACGTTGAAACTGTCGTTTGAATAGAGCCAACTCTTCTGCAATTAACCTGATTTTACAGATATTTAAAAATAAATAAATTACGTGCAATGATTTTATTCAATGCGATGATATTATATATATATCCGTTTGTCAGATCTCTGCAATATTTTGTAAATATTAATTAATAATTATAATTGTTGCCGTCTGACCAAATCGAGATGCAAATAGGAGGATGTACATTGTAAAGTAGCTATAATTTAGGCTAGGTTAGGGGAATAACGAATGAGACACCCTGATGATACGCCCATGCGTATGGTCACTGAGTTCATGTGGTTCGCAGCATTACTGGAATTTTCCCAGTAATTATCTTTGGTTGAGAGCCGCACGAAGTAAAAGAAAGTCGAGCCTCTCTTTGTCAGAACCAGGAGAAAGAGGGTCGAAGGACAGTCGACAACGGTTCTGACAAAGGATGGTTCATGATTTGAGATTTGGCTTGCCACATGGCGGATCGGGAACAGGTCTCTGGTTAGGGTACGCCGCTGGTTTATTGCTCCAGAAAGTAGCATTGGAGAAACTGGGAGGCTCTCTTTTTCTCTAGGTGACGAGTCGGCGAGGTGTCAGGAGTGTCGTGAAGGAACGCAAGTATCCTCTTAGTTAAGCTAGCAAGTAAGCCCCTAATTGCAACAACTCAGAAATAAAACCCTAGATAAGTTAAGAAAGAAAAGAAAAAGCCTACATATATTTATTATATATTTATTTATTTATCATTTTCTCCCATTTAACATCTTTGTAAATTTACCAACCTTCTCAGATGTTAAAGGCAGGTTAGATTCAAATGGCTCATATTTATTTCATTACTTCATGACGCTAATATTTGTTTGGACCATGGGATTCCGCTCCTCCTTATTAAATTAGGATCACGTAGCTTTTGCTCTATTCGAAAGATTCTTTTTTAATAAGGTCAAGCTCCGAGATCCAAGGATTTCCCTGATTGCCTGAAAACTGAAAGTAAACTTATCCGGGGTTTTCCTTTATGGCTTTGAAGAAGATCGTGTATGTAGTACCACGGCAAATATTCAAATTCTCCCTATTTTATATTTTTCGTGTATTTTTTGTGTATGTTTATTAATTTCCAAATCCGCGCTCTATTTAAATCTTCAGTCAAGTTCTTTACTACTTCCGAGGAGTGTTTCTAATCCGATTTTCATCCCGCTTTAAAGGGACGTAAACTTTCGTGAGACACGACAGTCTGCTTAATTAAAATAGATTAGTTTTACCTGAACTCTCTTGATTAGTAATGATTAGTAAGCTTTTGCTTCAAATATAGTCCAACAATTACTTTCCGGTAGTTTATGACGAATTACACATAGAACGATGAATAATGATATCAGTTACTCTCGTAACACTGCCCTAAAATAGAAAATTGATTCATCGCATAAAATACAACAACCTAACGACAAGGGAGGAAGGAGGAATTAGTTGGCTAATTTGATGATAATCCTTTGTCATTTTGCACGTCATTTACGAGGATAGTTCCAGAAGTCCCCGACCTCACACTTAAAGAAAAATATTACATTATTTCTCGACATAGTCTTTTTTGACATTTAGACACTTTTCCCCTCAATATTCTACGGCTTATTTACCTTCTTTTAGTGAGAAGCTTCGAACGTTTCAAAATAGACAACAATCATCTTCACTCTTGGCAAATCTCTTTCGAACGAGCCATTTTTTTAAATTTGGAAATATAAAATAATCTGTGGGGGCTAAATCTGGTAAATAGGGTGGGCGGAGGAAACGTTCGAAACCAAATCGATTGTATTTAGTCATTGCCATGACGGAAATGCGAACAAGTGCGTTGTTTGGATGAAACAAGAATTTCTTGTTCGCCAAATGCTACACCGCTTTTGCCTAATTTCTTCGTTCAAATGCTGCAATAAATTTGTAGAATATTCTCCGTTTGTTGTTTTTTTTTTTGTTAGGGAAGTAGTCAATAAAAATTATGCCAGATGCATCACTAAAACTGACGCAATCCCGTTTCTTGCAGATGGAACGGTTTCCCTCGCGCTGACTTAATACCTCGGAACTGGAGAAATACAAAAAAAAATTAAACGAAAGTCATTCGACAAGGTTAGATATTGACACATAGATAATAAATAAAAAATGAAGATAAGCATCTTCATTTTTTATTTATTATTTTAAATTTTGAATTGAAACATAACAAAGGAAAAAGCTTTCCTTTGTTATTTTTCAAAATTTTGAAAAATAATGGAAAATTTTAAATGTTTTAAAGTTGCGCTGCGACAGTGCAACTTTTCCCTATTTGTATGTCATTTCTCATCTTTTGCGAAACACAACCCGAGGGCAACGTCAAAATTTACACAAACTCATAAGTAAGAAAAATTACCATATGATGCGCATTTTATTGGTGGCCCTGGATGTTCTAGTTTCCGAGATATAGAGCTACTTTGTAACTGGTTTGCAGAACTTCGAAAATGACCTTAAAGGAAGATGCTTAAACCTACATTTCCACAAGTTTTGAAACTTAAGAGAGACATAGAGAATCGTGAGATAGCTATTTGCACGATTTTGAACGTGCTCTTAAAGGAATGCGCCGCAAGATACATTTACAAAACTCTTAACCCTCAATTGAGTAATAGAAAGAAACTTAGAGCTCGACAGAATGAAGTTCCATATCACTCCAGTTCAGCCTCAATAATGTTAATAACTCTTCCTAAAATTTCAAATTCTATTGTACCTATACAGCGTGTGTAAAAAGTATTGCAACATGTTCATAACTTTCGTAAACCTGATGTTTTTTTAAATGCTTTCACACGCATTATTTTATTTAAAAAAAAAAGACGTTTAATGCATTATTTTCGATGAGCAGATTTTCATCCCTAACCAGCTACCCCCACTAAGTCGTTCGTTTTTAAATTGAAAAAGTACCCATTGTAGTATATCAAATAAAAGGTAATTTCCTAAGAGATACAACGTTATACTCAGAACTAAAATTGGATCTACAGTTTCTTTGAAAAATAAAATTATTAGATACAAAATAAAGTAACTCACTGTTACATCAAACGAAATTGAAATTCCTACGATAAATGCTCAAATTGAGATCCAGTAACTACTTGGTAATGACTCAGTCCTCGCTGGAGCTCTGTTATTTTATTATCTAGTATTGCTTCTGTTATTAATTCTAATTCTGCTGGAATTTTAAGACGTACATTGCCGAAATTTTGCCGTTTATTTTTGTAAACGGGACCTCTTAAGTGACCCCACAAAAACAAATCGAGGGGGGTAAGATCTGGAGATCCTGGCGAACATTCTACCGCCCCCTTTTACCGATCTACCTCCTAGGGAACATCTCATCAAGATACTCTCTCGCAGACATAGCATAATGTGGTGGTACCACCATCTTGTTGGAACCAAATATTTTTGATGTATGTTCGCCATTTTCTCCAGAAAAAAAATGCAACGACCGACGGAACCATTACGTTTTCCAATAAGTAAAAGTATGATGCGTTTTTCAATTTCCCCCCTAGGAAAGATAGACTGATCTGGTGGCTGATTATTCCCGTCGATATATTGAGCTTTCGCAGATGTTGTGTGTGCCCGGTCTGCATCCAATGAGGATTGTTTGTAGTTCAGTGTCGACAATTACTTCGATGAATAGATTCATTTAAGCAAAACGTTGCTTTATCCGAAAATGATGTTCCAGGAAAGAACTTATTGTCCTGAACGCCCTTTTCTCGCATCAGTTCGCAAAATTCTACCTTGCAATCGAAATCTTAAGGCGTCAAGTATTGGAAGAGGGAAATTTGCTCAGTGATCCTGCAGATGCATTTAATTCATCCGCAAGTTTGCTGGTGACCTGCATGGGGTGTTCATCGATAGATAAAAGAATGTGTAGTGTTTTATCGCCACTAGTGTTGCAATCGTTTTTACAAGCGCTGTATGTTTTACAATTAAGGAGGAATTCCAACATCCAACAGCCTTAATTTACAGTTGTTTGCCCGAATCAACCATTATTAGAGCACTTTCGGCAGTGGAACTCAAATAAACACCTCGTAATTGTTTCCAGTGGAATTCTGCAATGCAGGAGGAAGCGAATGCCATATGGATGAGTTATTAGAGAAGGAAAACGCATCCCGAATATTAAACGACAATGGAAGTCCTTCAATTGCCTAGGAATTTTCTAATTTCCCATCACGTACCATTGCAGATATGAAGTGTGTGATTTTTAAAAGTTTCCGATTTACATTTGTATGCTCGCATGTTCATCTTGTCATTTTATTAAATTATTGTCCATGTAAAGGAAATGCTGTAGAAATGCTGCAGCTCGCATTGTAGCGAGGCCAGACGTGCTTATTAAACATTCAGAGACACCCAAACCTAAATTAAATATAACTCGATAATTGATAAATTCACTTACATAAATACGTGTAGTTCTGTGACGAACTCACTTTATCCGCAAGGAACTCCTTAATCTTTAGGACCACTTCTCGAAATGGCCTCAGAATTGAATTCGAGTTTTAGAGGTATTTGTTATACGGATAATGGAATGTCTTGGCAATAAAGTACACCTATTGTAAAAGATTCTGGTGTGGAACATCTAAATGGGATTAAACTAAGACCTTAAATAAGGATTAGGAGATTTTGGAGCAGCGCCAACTAATTTAGTCTGAAATTATTATTGGAAAAAGCCCTCAAGCAAAGCTGCAATCCTGATAGTAAAATACTGCATTTCCTACTAACAGAAGATATATTACTTTATTATACCTAGGACTGCGAACAGTCCTTAAACGGCACCCCCTAATTTGCCCGCAATGGTAGTAAGTGGTAGCAGGAAACTGCAGAAATGAAATTTATTTAGTTGGTTCAAGACATACCTCGCAGCTTTCGAAATTATACACTTAAAGGGGACGTTTGGGTCTCTGACTTGCATATTTGCGAGTCAGCCTCAACAGACACCTTTCAGCACCGAGGGCCTAATGAACATAACTTTCAACGTTGATCGTCTCGTATCAGCATGTTTGACGCCCCATCCAATAAGTATTTCATTATCTTCCACAGCTGAATGCGACACTTTGCATAATTCGGTTTTTGTTCCTGCTGGCAAATGGCAGTTTTCAAAATTAAGAGAGATAATGTTACGATTTCAGTTTGCAAAGGGCGACTAGTTTAAAAATGAAAATTTCGGGAATCTAGTGCTGAAACTATCCATTAAGAAATGCCCGCTTTGCCTAATAGGCGCGGAGATTTGCTCGGTAGTTTATGAGGATCGTCCCGGGGGTTTTATGCAAATATATAAAAACAGGCAATGCAACGATAAGCAGTTGGACCTCGTGATATCCGGGATGATGATCATGTGCTTGAATGGCATTAAAAATAAATCCTCTTAAAATTTTTGCGGGGGAATGAGGAATATACGTAGTGTTCAACTGAAACTTGCACCCCGTGAAATCTCCGATCTAGTCCAAACGAAGGAAAGATGCTAAAATATGTGAATTTCAATTCGGGCGGTGATCAAGTTTTATCTCGGTCGTGAAATCATTTCTGCACCTCTCTACCGCCCGGAACCGCCAATTCAAAGAGTTCGAAGGACCAGAGGGATCCGGTGACGCATCATTTCGAAGCTGCTTCAACTCACCATCCAACCGATTTTTTATTTTTTTTATTTGAGCGATTTGTTTCTCAGAACGCTCTCGAAACAGCCGAAAAGAAACAAAAGTGGTTGTGAAAAAAACAATTCAATTTAACGGGTGCATCGCTCAAAACCTCCACCCACTTCCAGGCAACATTGCAAGCGATTTTGAAAAGTTTCTCTTACGTTTTGCAACATTTCTGTCGGGATCAAACGTCACTCTGCAACAATTCGTTCTCGAAGTATTTGTAGAGATACAGGTGGCGTGGCGCGCACCTTACGCGTTAAGTGGCCCCAGAAAAAAAAGTCTAGCGGGGTTAAGTCTGAGTATCTGGACGGTCATTCGATGGGACCTCCCCGGCCTCTCCATTATCCGATAAAATGAACATCAAAGAAACCGCGTACTCGTACCTGATAATGGCAAGGCTCTCCATCGCGCTGAAAGGAAAGTTGGTTTTCTAGGAGATTTACGTCTTCTTCCAGTGCCTGGGTGATTAAGGGCTCAATAAGGTCTTTCAACAACTGCAAATAGCTTTTTCCAGTTAAATTGCCTTCAACAAAAAGCGGCCCGATAATGCGGCCGCATAGAACGACTGCCCACAAATTTAATTTTTGGGGCGTTTATGTGTGACTCTAACTGAAAATGTCCGGGTTTGTATCACTTGAATAGAGACAATTCCGCCTGTTCATTTAACTGTTCAACATAAACGTACTCTCGTCAGAAAAACAAATGTTGAACAGTAGACTTGGATCGTTCATCACGCAATCAGTTAAATTTTTACAAAATTGTAAATGTCCGTCCAGATCATCTCCGGTTAACTCTTAGACAAGTCTTATCTTGAACGGATGAGACGGTTATGTTTTTCGTCGATTTTCTCAAATTTTGCACTTAAAATGGTAAAGCACTAAAGACTGACTTAATAATCTTGATTGAAACGCCTAGAAGGACTACTGGCGCAATTGTTATATATATAGTACGGTTTTATTAGATCAATCCTTTGGGCGGTCCTACAAGCCATTCTAAAAATTACGGTTTTAGTTTCAACTTAAGTGAACAACGGTAAGTCATGAAATCAAGTACCAACTAAAAGATTACTTATATGTAAGCCTGACGCCTTTAGCCAAATGCTTTTGTTACTCAAACAATTTTAAGTATTAGTCCAGATAAGGTAACATGTCTTAGTCCGTTCTTACCACAAACATTGTTTACAATTGGACAAGAATGCAGCGGATTAACAATGTTGAAAATATGTATGAACTGTTGTGAATGCGCCTTGCCCACAAGACCATTCAAACAAAACAAGAACCTGCCTGCCGAAGACCACTTCGGTTTAGCCGGTCTTTGCCAAATTTAAGGAAAATTTGAAGGAAAAGCATAGAAATGCGCCAAAGGGGAATTTCCTTCGTGTTGAAATAACTATGATTTCTCCCCGTCTTTAGACGATTAACAGGCTACCGCGCCAACGGATAAGTACCCTTTTCTCAGAGTATAGCACGGTCCTTCCCCACTCCCGGGCCATCACCGAAGTGACCTAATTAAGGAATTCTCCTAAGTTTAGCATTGAAAGAGTCTGGGATTCTCTCACCCCGTGAGGCTTCATGCCTTACGTCCCAATTTAAGCCTAATTAGTCCACAGGGTGAGGTGTAATTTGGAAAAAGCAACGGATGCAGCCAGGCTACAAAACCTCTCATTTCCGACGAAGACTAACAGTTTTCAGTTGCCCTTCGAACTTGTTGCATTCTGCCGAGGACTTAATTAGATTTCCTTAGAATACTTACTCTCGGAAAACTTGAATTTTAAGTTAACTCCGTCATAAGAGCAGGAGAAAAGGAAAATATTTACTAAGCGTCAATGCCGGAGGTTCCTTGTAATTAAGTGAGTTTTCATGTAATTTCCTACTTAAGTTAAAATAAGTGACGTAGAAACCCAGTGAACGGTGTGAGTGGTAAGTCCAGAAGGACAGAGAGAGAATTTGTCCCCCAAAAAACTGACTACGCGAACGTTAAAGAGGAAGCTAATTGAGGGACATGGGAATTGCCGAATGCCATCTGCATTCCAAAGAGGCTCAATGTCAGTTCTACTGATCCCGACTGAATGCAAAGGTCACTTCCTCAACAGCTCGTGACCGCGAAACTCTCCTATTGAATTCTGGACGTGGGAGTACGACACTCAAGAAAAACGAAAGACAACCCGGGTTAACCGGTAATCTAGGTTTGAGCAATTTTAGTTTTGGTTAGTCCTAAGCTTTAAGCACCTGCAGAGAATTGTGTTTTCTCTCTTTTTGTTTTGTTTCTTTTCCGGTTTCCTAGGTGAAGCTTTAAAAGTACTAATTAAGAACTTTTCAGAAGACTTAGGCGGTACCCCTTGGTAAACGATAATTTAAAAAGGGCAATATTTTTCTTCCATTAATAAACGGATTAGCCTGCTCATCCAGTTGTTTTAAATGGATGACGAGGCTTCGCCAAAAGGCGAGCAGGTTTTTACGAGACTTTCCTGAAGAGAAGATGTTCAATCTGAGAGTACTGTAGCCAAGTGTGTAGGAACTTCCGATGGATCCGGACACTAGGAAGGTTTCGAAACACTTCGAAACCAAGATCAAATTTAGTCCTCCCTCAAGTTACAATTGACATATTTTAGCATTTTTTTTAAATATTTGAACGAAATCGGAGACTTTATGGGGTGCAAATTTTAATTAGGACACCATGTATCCTGCATGTTTTGTAAGTGCAACTCAAAGGCAAATTGAGCTGCATACATAAAACTAGCACGTTTCTACATTATCTTTCAAGCTAAAAAACATAACCTGGCGAAATTTTTCAGTTTTTGTCGGAACTTTAATCAAGTCGAATAAAGTTGTGCACGTTGTTTTATGACTGGGAATGATGTTCCGAGTTAGCTATATAATTTTAATTACTTTTTCGGGCAGCAGAAAAATTCTAAAATTATTTTCCCATGTGTAGAAGCAGCAAATCAACTTTGTGCTAAGCATGGACTTTTAGCGAAAATGGTTATTTCTGAGATAGCGCATTCCAAGCCGCTTGCACCACGCTTTAAGACTCGGTTCTCGGCTCCGTAGCAAAAAAGGTCCAATTTCGCAATCTCTTTGCCAAAGTTTCCCACAGATATTCTATGAGTGCAAAACCGGTAAATCTCGATGTTCAAGGAAATTAATTGATATCGTTATGTACGAATCATTCCGACGGAACTCTCCCTACATTATGTAAAAATGGATTATCTCACTTAAAAAAATAAATTGGACAAGGTTGTCAGGAGCATTTAGGTCCTTTTGGAGGTCGAAAAAGCATGGTGCCGTGGAAGAACACCTGGAGTAATACCTACTGTGATGGCCAATATTTACTAATGCCGCACTTGTTATGGCTCTCCACTAAAAATCTAAGGACGTGTTTAAGGTCGCTTCCTTATCCATGTTCGGACACAGCATAATGCACGTTCCGTTCCATTCCACTTCAAACGGTTGGATAATAAAGTCACAAGACCACCCGATGCTTTCCGATCAAATCATCAAAACGTGCCGAACGGACAAACTGCAAAGAAGCGCTGCTGGATAAAAATTCTCGATTTCCTGATTTAAGATAGATTTTAAATTTAAATAAACAACATAGTTACCGCAGTTTGTTCAGACGAAACGACTATAACTCTGTACCCTCATTTCTTTGTTTTTATGCTATTAGTGTACTTTACGTCCCCTTCAAGCCACAACGCCAAATATCAAGTAACTGAAACAAAATCCCAGATTTATTCCTTAATGATCAAACTATTGGACTGGAAAGGATTGAACAGTAGCGAGAAGTTTTCCAAGTTTTAACGATGGACGCTGCAAGTAATGCAATATTTCTCTTTTTGTTCTGTGTGGGCTATAAAACGTTTGAAATGGATGTTAGAGAACTCCCGCCCTTCATCAATCTATAGATAGACGTAGACAACCACCGACTTTTTTCGGTCTTTTTTTTTCGACAAGATGTTGCTAGAAAAGTTTAAATTTCAAAGCGAGCGGAACTTGTTAACACGCTCGGACGTCGGATATTATTTTGCCCCCCTGCACTCCACAATACGCGAAAGTATTAGCGGAACGTTTTCATTTTGCAAAAGGCAAAATATAAATTTTTACCAGGTCTACCGGTATGAAATCAGCGCAATTTTGTGAAAATAAACCACCGATTTTAACAAGGAAAGAAAAAAAAATTAATTCGAAATATTGACCATTGCTTTCTGCACACTTGGACCACCGTTCTGGCAATTTGTGGACACCACGCCAGTAGAAATGTGCCTCTTTGGCATCAAACCAATTAGACACCGAATCTTCTACTTCTCCGTAGGAATCGAAGCGCTGCTCAGCCACTGCGTGTCCCATCGATGAAGACAAGTGGTAGTCCGAAGGAGCCAAGTCTGGCGAATACGGCGGATGGGGTGGCAACTCCAAGCCAAGTGTTTCGATGGTATGGTATGGTATTTGTGTGCAGATGCGTTGTCATGGAGCAATATTACTTTGAAGCAAAATTTGACAGGTGTTTTTTCGGTTCTCCGTCTGTCTTTCATCCAATTAATGCGGCACCCAATTTCCACACTTTCGGATCTTTCCCACAGCTTTTGAACGATCAGGAATTGTTCGTTGTGCAACATTTAACATTTCTGCCATTTGCTTTGGACTTGAAGTGTCATCTTCATCCAATGTTGATCGCAGTTCGGCGTCTTCAAACTTCTTTAATGCTCCGCTACGTTCTTCATTTTGCAGATCAAAATTGTCATTTCTGAATCGTTGAAACCATCTTTTGCATGTTGCTTCTGATGAAGCATGATCACCATATGCCTCGACAAGCATTCGATGCGACTCTGCGGCACTTTTCTTCAAATGAAAGCAAAAAATGAATGCTTTCCGCAAATCATCATTTTGTGGCACGAAATTCGACATTTTCGGCACGATGAAATAATATGTTGTTATTTGTCCAAGGACTTGATTTGCACTGAATATGTTTGTCGGTTTGCACACCAACCAAGCAAACAAAAAAAAGGTTTGTTTACAACAAATGCCCAATATCGAGACGTTTATATCCTGACGCTCATTTCGCACCGGCGTACCTGGTATATAATGCAATCATTATTAATATTATAAAATATTAATAAAACGCAAATAAACCTCACTCATAAACGCCTAAATAAGTAATTCACGGAACCGATCTGATTAAGTTTCTTCCAGATAAAAATATTCTAACGAATTCAGAGACTGACCTTTTCCAGTATCGCAGGTCTTTAATAATTAATTTCTAAATCGTGCCTCCAAAGCTCACGCTTTGGAATTCCTAATTATGTCTTTGTGAACTGTAAATTTTTCATTCTAACTACGCTTCTCAGGACGGATTTGTCATTTTGTCTCCAATTCCATTAACTAAAGCAATCTCATTTCGGATACTTTTGTTTAAGCCAACTCATGCATATTTTGAATTCATCATTGACACGACTTTTTGCCTTCAAGATTAGGAGATTATATTCCACAGTAATATTAACTACGTAGTAAAATAAACCAAATAGTCGAGGGACTAGGAGCTATTTGTTTTGGGCAAAAATAATTTTTAAATTGCTCTCTCGCTTACTTCTCCGCTTGAACGGCTCCTGTAGGAAATAGCAAAGTTTAGCGAACGACTTCGCAAGATTTTCGAATAGGAACGATTAGGTAAATCTGAGATTCTTGACAAGTTTCGGTTTAAAAGTACGAAGTTTAATTTGTATTCAGCTTGCCGAACCCAGCTCAAATTGAATGGATAAATATTTAATGATTGTAAATTCAGTAACTGCTATTTTCAGCAATTAGCATTTAGTAATTTCTCTTTCAAATTTCTTTCCTATTCTCTTTCTAGTGAACGGGCGTGAAAACGATGGAACTTTTACGAATTCATTACTGCCTCCCCCCCCCCCCCCCCCCCACTCCTAGTCGGGCGCGAAAAATTATTTCTCAGTTGCCTCGAGGTAAAAGTAATACTCCCGTTAACCCATTCAGTCAAATTGGTATGGACAGAGATGGAATGGGCTACTTTATATTCAAAAGGGAATATCTCGTGTGTGAACAGGAATACATTTCCAACTTATGTCTCCATTACCATCCTGCATTGTTTTCTATAAGAAAACAAAAGTGTTGAGTCAGGTCGTGTTAGTTTACGATGAGGAACGTGCTGAAAATGGACGACTTTATAGGAGTATCACCTGTGTTATTACAGACAAAATGAAAAACGCGTAGATTCGATCTCCTGTGATTACAGCTAGTACGTTCCAATCACTTCGCTTATCTGCCTGCACAATCCATCCCCATTATACATTTTAAACCATTCTTTATCTGCCATAAACACAGCACTTGCTTTAAATGAAAATGGCGCGTACATAGCAAGGGCGAAATTAAACCAAGACAGGAAAATGGAAAAACGCTTTCCCCGAAATGAGATGTGGCTGCTAGTTATGACTGGCTAAAATGGAAATATTCCTGATTCGCAAATCACACGACTCCAAATGGGATTCTTAATTTAAATTAACACAACAAATCCCAATAATAATTAATATTTCATCACGTTTACATACCCTTTCTCAATGAGGTCCCTTATGGAAACAAAGCAGAATCCTCCTATCATATATTCTCCGTGGGTAGTATATCCAGGCAAACAGCAGCACTTCCGTCAAACAGAAAGCAAATTACCTTAAAAGCGTGTATGTTGGCAGAGGGAAATTAAGGGCATGCATATAAATCGGAACAGCAGAGAGGACGACCCTTTAAGGGAACGAAATGCGATGTCTGAATCGAACGTCAAAAGAAATGATTTAGAGGCTTTGAGGAGGATCTTATGGTGTCGGATTCGACAAAGGAGTTTAAATCCACTTACCTCGCCCAAAATGTTTTGGGCGAGGTTAAATAAAACGGAAGGTAATTGAACTAACCGAAAACTAAAACAGATTTTCAATGTCACGGCTAGAGAACATTTTACCATAACATGAATATGCAGGATGTGGATATATCTTCCAATTTTGATGATTTATGCAAAAATTTTAAGTGTAAAGCGAGAGCCAGGATCACGTTGAAGAAGAAATTGGAGGAAAATTTAATAAAAGCTGATGGTTAATTCAATATTTCTATATCTAATCTTACGAGATTCGACATCTGTTCCCGGCCATATTGAGGGCCACAAGTATCCATGCATATGTTGATTTGCCTCCATACATTACAGAAGAAAAATATCGTAAATTGTGAAAGCGACTTTTTCAATCGTTATTATTCGATGTTTTCAAATTGTAAAAATTTTAGATGAACTTTCACATTTTCCTTTCCGCTAAGGAGTCATTAAGTATATTGGGAACGAATATACCGGGTCTCCGAGAAGGTCACATCATATATTTTTGAAAAAAAACTCCCAGCGGCATTCGTTGCCAAGTAATTCGCTATTAAAGGAAGAAGTTAAAAATGGTGTTTTTACTGTAACTTTTAAATCGTTTCAATGGTGAAAATGAAAATCGGGTGTCCCAAACAACTCATGATCGTGCTTATTTTCGTGGATGCCGGATATGTCATACGTCTTCTTTATACAGGGGAAGTCCATACTTCTCATTTAGTCCCGCTCATTTCTTTAGAGAGTTAACGAAATAAGCATTTTTTAAATAACTCGATTTTTCTTAATTTTTCTACAAAAAAGGTGTACCTTGCTTCGATCGGCATTTTATACCTTTTTTGAGAAAATTTTATTTTATTATCAACATGCGCCACAGACGGTAAAAATTTGAAATCTGGCAAAAAATTTAATTCGAATACCAAAAAAAAAATTACTGGTTTCATTAACTCACGAAAACAATGGGTGGATTTAAATGGTAAATTTTGACCTCCTCTGTGGGAGGAAGTCGTGAAACATCCGTTTATATATGAAAATAACGCGCTACTGAAGCTGCGCAACTTTCATTGTCACCATTGAAATTGCTTGAAAATTAGAACAAAAACATTTTTAACTTCTTACCTGGGCCGTCAAGAATTTTTTTAATACAAAGTACTAGCATCACTTCAGCCTTCTCTACAGCTCTTAGAATTCCTGATGTAACCTTTCCGGACACTGTGCGTGTCCGGAACGATACATTTCGCCGATCAATTTGCCCTCAGTTCCTAACCTAAGGGTCTCTGCAAACGGGCCATTTGCCATCTGACCAAGTAACGCCGCTCGATCGCTTGTCCCGGCGATTCCGTCGCGCTACTTAACGCGCCGCAAGCGATTTCGTACGGAGCGGATCGACGAAACAGAAGTATATTTCTGTCGAAAAATCCAATGCGGCGCTAATAAGAAAAAATGAAGCCGAAGGACGAAACGTCGGATGGCAAATCCGAGATCGTCATCGTGCGGCCGAGAAAAAGCGACAATGAAAACGTTCTTGCGGCTTGGGGCTTCCTTAATAACGCAAAGGGATAAGAACGAAATCTCCAATGTTTGGTTCTTTTCGGCCATCCTCAGTACTCGGAAAATTTAAATTTTCAAATCCGCGCCTGATCGAGCGCTAAATTGCCCAATTTTGCCCCCGTTTAAACTGCTTCGCGTCTCCTTTAGTTGCCGAGATCCCAACGGGGAGGGTCGAATTCCAAATGCTCCGTATGGATGTAGTTTGCGCCATTCTCCAAACTCGACCATCGACGTCTGTCCGAGGCCCGCCCAATCGCGCCCATCAAAAGGCTAAGAGACGACGTAATAAATAAATTTAAGGCCTAATGGGAGTATTACCATGCCGGCTGGCAGTACGTATCGCCCATTACGTAACACGTACCTCCTAAGCCCCTTTTCCTGCTGTCGCATGCATCCATCATCCGCTATATTATCACGCCGGTAAATTTTCCCTCTGCATATCCTTTATAATGCTCCACAATAAAATTTTCTAACTTTTATAGCGTTTATTTCGTGGATAGAACAATGGATGTGATTGACCCATTTTTTTCCACACTTCCATCAAGCTCATTCAAAACCGGGAGGTTTGCTTGCTAAACGAGAGAAACCCTGCAAATTAAATTGCGCACAGAGCGTTAGAGATAAAGACAAAAGAATGATTTATTCAGACAATATTAAATTACGAATTTTTTTTTTACGTGTGGAAATATCGTGTAACCAGCTAATGCATGGTAAATTTTCAAGTTCCCAACTCGAAACTGAATACGGGATTGACGAAAATAATGATTCACCGTCACTTAATCGTGTTAAATTCAAGTAAGCATTTCCACGTCAAGCTAGCTCCATCGGATATCTCGTATGTCATTCCTACCAAATTGGATAGGGCTAAAATGATATGGAATCTGATTAATTCTCGTATAGTCCTATACAAATTAAAGGTATCAATCCAGCATCATGACGGATTATGTTCGGTATTTATAATTACGTAATGCCCATTACTTTCCTCTTGGTTGACATTCGTACGCGGCGCAAGACGGCAACGGGATTTATCGGGAAAATGGATAATTTCATACGGAAAATCAGCGACTGAAAATTTATTTACCATTTCGGAAGTAAAAACAGAATAGAGCAAATAGAAAGTAAGATAAAAGTAAATTGAAATGGAATTGATTTTTTCCGAAATGGACACTAATTAACAATCAGTTTCCCGATGTGTCGAACTTAATTGCAATTTTGGAAATTTGATGTTTGTTATTCTACATAAAAAAAAAATTGCAAATATCTGTTTCCGACCTGATTAGCGAGCGGAATATTCAAAATATGTTGCATCGAATGCAAATGGTAAAAGTTCGCTATTTAAATATTTAGCAAAACTGATTATTTCGTACGCGGATTTAATTGCAAATGTCTTTTACAGAAATTCCATTTACGCACCTCGAAGGTTTATGAATACAAAAATAATTTATTTAAACAAAACTTGGCGATTAAATGGTAATTTTTTACCCGATAGCCATCAACGCATCAAACATAAATAAAGTATGAAGTTGAAAGTACCACACTCCACGATTTCCATGTTGCACCGAATTGCTCCAAATATTTCGGACCTTTACGGGCATGTGGAGGACGTTTAGTTATGACGATCCGCTTACTTAGAAAAAAATTGAGTTCTCATGATGTCGGAGTTGATTCGAATCGTTGTGGACCGCTGTGAAGGAAATTTCATCATTAAAATTTCTCTTACCTGATGTGAACACAACGGATCATTGAAATACCCTCCGGAGCGTGAATTCGGGCCACCTCGTAATTTGCATTTAATTGAGTTGCTTATAATTTATTCGAATTTTTTTCGATTTTTAATAACTTGTGCGGCGATTTTGCCGTGATTGTGCGAGTAAAAGGAAATTTTTGTTCTTGCTGCAAAACGTATTAGAAATGGCGCAATTAAAGGACACGCGTCCGTCCGGGACGTGAAAGTTTTTAACATTGAGTGTTTCCCCCTTAACAGCGATAACGCCTCGTAGACGACGAGGCACGTTCAGAATCTGATTTTCGATCATTCTGCGGAAGATTGTCTTACTTCTGCGCCAGCATTTCATGAAACTCCATAGAATTCCTAGAAGTCGGCGCATGTCTCTACGAACATCCCATCCTGAAGATGTTCGATCGGACCCAAATCTGGGCTTCGAGCGGGCCAGGCACGTCACCTGATTTTAACCACGCGAGCAGCACGCATTATTATACGTAAAGGTCGCGGTCTCTCCAAGAATAGCCATGCACGGCACAGTATGATCTTCTGCACCCTCTGTCAGACATCTGTGCGCATTCAAAGTCCCATTTTGGATGGAGATTAGCTCCATGCGAGCTTCAAAGGAAATTGGTTCTCGTAATATTACCGAGCCTCCTCCACATGGAAGCCGTTCAGCAATACAGGCCTGTGCATGTCTCTCGCCTGGCCACATTTTCGCACAGTTTCACTCCGTCTGAGTCCGTAATTCAAATTTGAGATTTACTGAAAAACAATACACGACTCCAATCCTGTACCGTCCCAGCTAAGTGTTCTAGTGCAAAATTCCGGTATTCAAGAGGAAACAGAGGGCCTCTGGTTGTAGTTCCAGAAAATAATCCAGCAGCATAAAGTCGCTTCCTAACAGTGCACCCGTCTTTGTCTAAATTTATCAATTCTCGCAGGTGAGATCGAAGAGAAACCGCCTTAGTCAATCGGTTCTTCAAAGTAATAAAAACAAGAAAGCGGTCGTCTCTAGCTGACGCAGCTCTCTTGTCCTGATCCGGACCTGCGCGTGACCAGCGCAAGGTCTTCGTAGGGCCGAGGCACTCGTTGCCCACTGGACAGGCTTACCGCACAGTTCCTAAGAATTGCCACATGTCCGCGACCATCTTGTGTAGCCCCTACAATTATTGTTTAATATCGATTTAGATTTCGAAGGGAGACCATCCTAATCGGGAAAAGTGCCCCCCTGCATTTGTTTGGACAAGATTTGGGGAATTTTCGACGTGACCCTAATTTTATGCTCGAGGGTGCATTAATAAATGAGGTCCCTCGTACGATGCACAAAATTGAGTCAGTTTCGAATCTTGGCATCATAAGACGTCTGGCTTCCTCTTTCATAAATTTTATACGATAAGATTACGAAAATCCACATTTGCTCCCTTATTTTGATATTTTTGGGTCTACGCCACTACGTATACTCTGCCTTCCGATTGCGTCTGAAATAGTAACTATTCGCGACTAAGAAGAGTCGTAAAAAACCTTCACGTTAGGGAAAGGTAGCAATACTGATGTACCTCATAAAATTGATCGGAAAACGGCATCCAAGGTGCTTTTACTTCAAATTAGCCTCCTTTACTTTTTCATCGTAAGGTAAATTAAGTCAATATGCCAGGAAGTGGCCAACCAAAGTGTCATGGAGGACGTTTCCATTCCCGGCCGCTTGTACCGAGGGTATCAGTACAAAATGGTGACCGCCACTCGGAAAATGCAGATAGTCCCGGAAGTGCCAAACCTGCCATACGCCGCACTGGTCATAATTATAGCAACTTTTAAAAACTTTACGTAGTCCTGCCTCAATGGCTTAAATTAAAAACATCTTTTTAGAGCTAATTTAATACACGACTGTTGCTGTTAAAGGTGCATGAAAACCAAACAACATTTCGTATACAAAAATATTTAAAAAAAAAACATTTCTTTAGCGTTAGACACACAGTATAGCAACTTTGGGAATTTGATGGATTGAACGAAGAACTTAGAAAAATTATAAATCAACGAAATAAAAATGAAGAGAAGCAAAATGACATCGCGAAGAGTTTGTGCTTGAATGAGCCGATTGTGTCGTGAATTAATAGAAAGTTTAAACAAACGGGAGATGTGGCAGTTTCAAAAAATTCAGGACGCGTAAGGGAAACAACACCACACACTGATAAATGTATAACAAGGATAATGCATTTCTCTCATCCACACAAATAAAATCAAATTCAGAGGAAATGGGACTTACGAATATCAGTTCGAAAACGGTGAGAAGAAGGATGATTGAGGGTGAACTAACCTGAACTAACCTGGGAAAAAACCATTACTGTCCAATAAAAATATAGAGGCCCACTCAGCCTTCGCACGAAATCATCAGGACTGGACACTTTGCGTACTGCCGGTCCTGTAGTACTTCTGGCAAACTGAAATTTCCCGTTCCACTTGGTCCACGATCGCCTCATACGTGTCGTTTCCAGGGGCCTATTTTTTCGTTCCGGAATAATTTATGATTCTTTTGAAACTCATTCGAAAGTTAATTTGAAGACGCCGCAAAGCGAATAGTTATGTAAAACTTATTTCCGTGATTTTGTTTCTCCGGAAATTAAATTTAATTGGAAAGTCGAGACGAAATTGGTTCGGTTATTAAATTTTGAAGCGATTGCACTCAATTGTAAAAACCTGTGAAAGACCGAGTTTATGCATTTCCAATATTTTGCAGATGAATTCGAATGCCAACCGGAACAGGTCGGTTAAATGAAGAATAAATTACTTTAGAAAAATGGGATTATTGCGAAATATCTGAATAAGTGTGGAATTTTTAGTTTTTACACGGAAGTGCATACGACGAATATAAAGAAGGCGAAAAACTGCAAAATTAAAATTTCAAATTCGGTCGTTCCATTAACCGCAACTGATTGTTGAGGACCGAGAGAGGGTGGAAACGAGCGCAAACAGTCGCAAGGCGAAGCAGAGAACTGAAGCAATTAAGTCAAAAATAAGTTTTGGTTCCGTCAGGCGGATTCTTTCAAGCCCATTTTTTCGAAAATATTTGATTTTAGAGAAAAGTTACTACGACGGATGGTGCTGAGGCACTGAGGCTGTATCCAAAAATGGCCTCGGATGCGGGGGCCGTTCTCTAAACATCATATGACGCGAATGATTATGACGCGAATGATTCTGCCGCCCTTGAGGCATTTTCCTGAAGCACTTCCACCGGCCAAAAATTAAAAAAAATATTCTTGACATAATTCACTCGCCGAGAAATTTATAGTGTGGAGTAAAGGCCGTTTCACACTATAGTGACGTTCACGCTCCGCTGAAGCAAAGCTGAAAATTTAATACATTGAAAAGTAATCAGTGTGTTCTCACTAAAGTGAACGTCACGCTCCGACGCATTCAAATGGGCACCGCTCTCATTTGAGTATGACCGTGAGGGCCGCTTGACCCAAAGGTCAATTTGTTTCATACTGAAATATGAAACGGGCTGCACTTTGACAACACCAAATTTCACTTTCTCGCTTAATTTCTCCAGTTGTCCGCTTTTTTGTGACCGTTTGTGGCCGAGTTCATTCTCTATCGATCTATAACAATCAGTCGTAATTAACGGCATAGCGGCAAAGCAAATTTGCATGAGCATTTCCGTTTTGTAATTTCGTTGCTTTCTTCGCAGTTAATTCTACTGCGTAAATGCTAAAAACTAAAAATTCAATCTACATCTCAGGAAGTACCCATCTTCTAATCAAATATCTGCATGGTACATACATGCAGCATCGGGTTTTGACACTACTTTAGATATGTGATGTTGGTTATACTTTGTGAATGAAATCACAGGTCAGAGAGAAGGTATACAAGCTTACGTTATTGATACGGAATATGCAGAGAGTGTTATGAGTGACTTATGAATTTGATGAGCGCGGCCACGACGACTGCGTTACAGTGACCGACCGTGTCCCAAAAAACAAGGGCGAGAAAGAGAGTCCTCCGTGCCTTGTCCATCCTTAAGTACCAACACCCATGGTGATAGACCATGGGCGTACCTTGGCCGGGGTGCCATCTGCACCATTTGCCGCACCAGACAGTGGCGTCTTAACCGGGAATTGGAACTGCAGCTGTGGGACCGACAAGGTCTGTTGCGGGCAATTCCAGCGCCGACAAAGCTCACTATATGCAGCTCCAATGCCGACCAGGCTTATTGCGGGGATTTCCAACATCGACCAGGCATGGCATGGGAGATTCTCATGCTCTAGCCAATGCCTCCCAGTGCCGTGCCTCAGGGGGTATTTCTGTCTTAAAAGTAATTCCTACTGTCTAACCCTTATCGAACTTAAACTTAACGCATATTTACAAGAATAAATAGGTGCGAAACTAAAGCGGAGGATTAGGTACGTAACCCTACGCAGGGCGTTCCCCACACCAGCAAACTAAGGGAAAATTCCTTAGTTAATTTCAAAACAGAAACGTGCCAGCTCTAAAAAATTTAGACCCGATTGTAATGTGCTTTGGGCATGCTTATTATTACAAGACTGCGGAGAAGCAGTGGTTAGATCGAACACGTGAATCCGATTATCACCCCAGTTCTTGCAAACTTTAGTCCTCTAAACTTTTCCCCGTGATATAAATATTTGAGTAAAATACAAAAAGTGCTGTATAGTACGTATCAGCAACGGATCGATGCCGCTCCATTTGAAGTTTGTTCGGGGTGCAAAGTTACAAGTGAGAAAAACGAAGGAATGTCATGAAAACTGAGACTACTCAGGCCGTAGTGTAGAAGCAATGCTCAGGGCAAACACTTAAGATACAGGTACAGAAAGAATAGCAACATCAATGTGATTTCCGAAGGAAGGAAGAAAATCGCTTCAACCTCTTAGCGACTAAGAGAATACATCTTAGTCCGGCAGCCCTATTCTCGAAATTCCGTCGTAAACGTTTAACTTATGCACTTTGACGGCTTGATACAGTCAATTAACATGAACTTTGACGCCAGCTGAATACGCAATGCTCCCATTCAAACGCCGAAAATTAAACCCGAGATAGAAAACTACCCCTCCCTCTCCCCATCCCGCCCCAACCCCTGCGCTCTATTCTCAAAATTTCAATCGGAACAGTCCATTTTCAATTAAATTTAAACTCACTATAATGAATTTGTCCCTTTTATTTATTATGTTTATGTATTTATTTTACGTTCTGTACTTAATGAATATTAAATACCTCCGATTTCGCTGTCATAAAGAGAGGTGGAAAGGGGCGGGGAGGGGGGCGACTCTATGCTTAAAAAATTGATGGGGAATGCTGAAATCATCGAAAGCAGCAGTTTCAACAGGGCTAGGTGGTAATAGGCAAAGTGGTGGTGGTTTACGTTGCAACGAGTGTACAAGCAAGGGATGCTTAGATGTTTAGTAGCTAAACATGCAGGGCCAGTTTCGACTTAGGGGCCTCTTACTTCTCCACGTGACACAGCAGCAGCCCGGAAACGAGAATTAACCTGCGGATGTCGGTGGGGCTGTGTTCGCCTATGCCAGAAGGTGTGGATATGGAGGTGAAGGGTTTATGTCCGACCTCGGAAATGAGGAAATCTGCTACCCATTGCAGAGCTGCGAGTTTTCTCTGTACCTTTGGATTTATCAAGAGAACCCTTTCTCATTCACTAATCCCCTTTTTGGGGGATACACTAATCATTTGGGGGACTCCATTTAAGAGAAGCACTTAGTTGCCAAACACCGAAGGACACAAAGGTACAGGGTATTGAAAAGGGCTAGAAATGCCCAAAACGAGGGCCGCAAAATGCCTATGGTTGACATGTTGTTATTTGTCTCGTGTTCTAGGACAAAATAGCAAATAACTCGTAACTTACTGTGCTTACTTTTAGGATTTAGTGTAGCTGTCCGATCTTGTCGCAAAGGGTGGCTTTTCCTCGATACAGTGTATGAACATGTTCCGCTGACGACACAAACGCCTTATAGCAAAAAATCATAAGCGCTAAGAGAGGCAGCGAAGCGGGAATTTAAAACCGAGAAAAACTGACCGCCCGGAAAAACAGCGATTCGGTGCGTGAAAAAAAGACTTTGCGGAGTTTAGGTCTTGGCCTGGAGGCTCGGATTTTTGGAGGGTTGAAATGTAAACGGGTGGAAATACGGCCAACCCTTCATAAGGGGGCGCGAAACGAAAAGTTTTTGTACAATATGAGTCTGAAAATGATGCGATAAATTTCGACCACCTGCCACAAAACGGGTCCCAAATTTGATATAAATATGGATCAAAACGCTTCGTTTTTGATAAATATGTATAATAGGTGTGAAAGGTTGGGCCCCGAGGGTTATTTTTAATTAATATTCCGAAAACGTGCCGAGATAAATAAATGAAATTTTAAACATTAAATGTACCTTTTTGTGCTCTTTGCGAATTCGAAAAATACTAAAACTCATTCCAGCAGAGGCGGGTAATAAGCACAAACCTTTTTGCAAGTTCCTTCATCATCAATTTGATAGGAAAAATAGCAAATGTGAAGGTTTTTAGGTAAAAAGGTAGTCTTGTAGAAAAAGTCTTTGAGATTTGCCATTTTTATTATTAAATTGGCAATAAGAAGAATACGCAAAGAGATTTGGGTACTTCTTACGCACACCCTCCCACCTGTGTCACCGTTCGCTGGAAAAAAAGTATTGATTTTATCATACTTTTTATTGATATTGATGATTATGCCAGTCGCGTGCTGCAGACCATGTTATAGAGAAGAAGTCCCACTTCGCCTACTAGCATTTAGACGGGGGTGCAAAGCGAGTAGGGCGTTTCAAGGCTTCAATTTTTCACTTTTGTCTTCTATCAATATCTCTAATAATGAAAACTGGCAAAAGAAAAATGCTTCTATTTTACATTTTCACTCACAAAAATGAGCTGCTCGAACTTTAAAAAAACTATTTGTAAAATTGAGGTAAAAGGCGACTCCATTAATATAAAACGTGCTTGAAATACTTGATTCCTGGCATCGAATGGACGAAATTTGTACCTTCTGATCGTAAATGCACCTCATCCCTGAAAGCAGGTTCCTGTTTAAAGATGAACTTTGATTAAATTTTCAGACCCTAAGTAAAAAGCTTTCTGTTAGGATTTTTTATTTCGAACTCAAGAAAGAGGAATTTTACATGTCGGAATATTCAATCTTACTCTATGTTCCCCTAAGGAATACATAGCCATTGTAGGGCTTGAGCTTTTCCACTGTCTGTCTTTAATGAATGAGTTGCTCCTCCAGAGACCGTTTTAAAAATAATTGTTCTCACAGTCTCACAGATTTGAATTGTTATTGAGTGTTTTAGGTAAATGCTCGAGGATTTATATATAATCAATGGGGGGTGGCGCAGCCAAATGGAATAAATTAAATATTTGCATATTTCGACATATGTGAACAAAATGCCGAAACGCGACAATTCTATATTTTGAAAATAAACCCTGCGACGTAAAAATTTCATCCCTAATTTCAACCCTCTTTACGTGACAGTTGCACACCTCGAATTTTTAAATTGGAAGAATGGGCTTGTGAGCCGCATTTGAAAGGTCTTTTCATTCTCCTTTCAAAATTGCTATGGTTTTGAATTCGGTCGCAAAAATTAATACAAAAAAATTAATTAATTAATGTGATTTACGCAGTTTTCTACAACAAACTAATAGCTTAGTATCTCATGCCGTTTCGTTAGGGATAACATAATGAAATATCAAAACGAACCAGTCTTGATGTGCTATGAGATGTTCGAAATGCACACTTTGGCAGTATCCTAATAGTAAATAAAAACGTGTTTTAACGTTAATCAACATCTGAGGCGTAACCGATCTAATCGCAATCGTTATTCTTCCCTTTGAATCAGCTAGCAGCTTTGTTTCGTCCACCACGCTTTTCACCGAAGAGGTCTAATGGACTAAGATCAGGTAACCGTGCAGGCCATTCCAGTGATCGTCGCCTCGCTGTCCTCCGATTTGACGACTTTTGCACGACAAAAGGCACTCGGACTTCTTCAGTTTCGGGGTGCGCATAACCTCAACGAGAGCCCGTCGTTAATTGGAAAACGGTCGGAGCCGAGGAATAAGAGGTACCACATGGTTCCAATGTGATGCCTCCGCAATTTAATAGCGGACTTCGAGTTGCCCTCGGACAACTTTATAAAGAGTTCGAGTCTAAGTCAAATAGATAATTCGTTAATGTGCCCGCTCACACGTGTACCTCTATAAAAAATCGAACAAAGGAATCGGCAATCAAATTGTTTACGGTTGGGTTTCCGACTCCCCTTACGGAAATGGTTCATGCTTCAGATTGTTTGTTCCGTTTTAAAGAACAGTAATTCAATAATAATCCACTTACCTCCCCCGCCCCCCGCCCCCCAGGTCTCATAATACCTGTTTCTGGCCTATTTGACAAGAATATCGGGGGGCCAATATGAGAGACAATAAAACCTTTTTCGTATTTTTACGGATCGTTGCAAGGGGAATTCTGATCTTACTTGGCAGTTACGTACTTCCGCATTTTCTACCTCACGGAGGGACGTAAAATACTAAACCGTAAGAGGCAAGTGAATTTATATTTGCAATAGCTAAGACAATTAGGCTCAATTTTGTAAAAAAATCTCTTTTCCCACGTCTACCTGCCGTCCCTGATGATCTTAGTGCAGAGGTGTGAAATATCAGAATTTGTCAAGCCCAATATCCAGGATTCAGGACGTGACATTTTCTGTTGGGAAAGAGGAGACATCTCAAACTCAGCTGAGAGCACTGTTTGTTCAGTTTTTATTTTATTTGATCAGGTCTTAGAGGTTAGATTGCTCGGAAAATTTTAATGGGAAAAATTTAATGCATCCGCATGGGAAAATTTCAGGTTTAAATCTTTAATTTTATCTCGATGTTCTCAGGAGGAGGGAGTCGAATTTCTGAACTACGCTCACTTGTATGTGAAACGCACTGCCCAGTAATAGCAATAATAGTAACTAAGTCTTGTATTTTTGACAAAACAATGCTCCATAACAGAGCCCCAAACGAACAGAGTTTCAGTAGAGAGAAAAGAACAACAGTTATTAATTAAAAAGTTAATAACGAGTGTCATCGCCTCGTAGAGCAATACGAACGTGTACTCTTCACGGCATGCATAGCCACAAATGATAAATGTCCCGCTGAGGTTTTTCGTTCCATGATACCTCGAGGAGATATCGTGACTCAACTAAATTGTTTGGAGGCCTTGGTAAGTCCCGAAGCCGGCACCTCATCAAGTCACAAAGAGATTCAATAGACGATAGATCGGGTAACCGTGCAAGCACCCGTCGCAGTATACGGTCGTGCATTGTTCTGTTGGAAAATACCACTTGCTAAAGTCTGAATGAAGATTATATTAAAATGTGTAAAAGTTGCTTGAACCTAGAGTGGCCCTGACGTCATCTCGGCTACTCACATTGCTGCGGCACCAACAGTTCCCACACACTCCGCTACGGTACTCTCAGATTCAACATCTTCTCTTCCAGAAAGTCTGGTAAAAACCTGCTCGCCATTTGGCGAAGCCTCGTCATCCATTTAAAACAACTGGATGAGCAGGCTAATCCGTTTATTAATGGAAGAAAAATATTGCCCTTTTTAAATTATCGTTTACCAAGGGGTACCGCCTAAGTCTTCTGAAAAGTTCTTAATTAGTACTTTTAAAGCTTCACCTAGGAAACCGGAAAAGAAACAAAACAAAAAGAGAGAAAACACAATTCTCTGCAGGTGCTTAAAGCTTAGGACTAACCAAAACTAAAATTGCTCAAACCTAGATTACCGGTTAACCCGGGTTGTCTTTCGTTTTTCTTGAGTGTCGTACTCCCACGTCCAGAATTCAATAGGGGAGTTTCGCGGTCACGAGCTGTTGAGGAAGTGATCTTTGCATTCGGTCGGGATCAGAAGAACTGACATTCAGCTTCTTTGGAATGCAGATGGCATTCGGCAATTCCCACGTCCCTCAATCAGCTTCCTCTTTAACGTTCGCGTAGTCAGTTTTTTGAGGGACAAATTCTTTCTCTGTCCTTCTAGGTTTAACCCTCACACCGTTCACTGGATTTACACTTCACTCATTTTAACTTAAGTAGGAAATTTCACGAAAATACATTTAATTACAAGGAACCCCTGACATTAACGTTTAGTGAATATTTTCCTTTTCTCCCGCCTTATGACGGAGTAACTTAAAATTCAAGTGTTACGAGAGTGGGTATTCTCAGGAAATCTAATCAAGTTCTCCGCAGAATGCAACAAGTTCGAAGGGCAACTGAGAACTGTTAGTCTTCGTCGGAAATGAGAGGTTTTATAGCCTGAGCGAGGTGATCAAAGCAGCAAATTTATTGCATTTTGTTTGAAGGTCCATAGGCACTCTTCCAACATGTGGTTATGCATTGTGTTGCTGGAAAACTGGATTAACAAGAGTTTTCAGATAAGGCACGAGATGACGTGTCAGGACTTCTTGGACGTATCGTTGGGTTGTCATACCGCTTCTAATGAAACGTAAAGGTGACCTTCCACCAAATGCAAGAGCACAGCAAACCGTTATTCCAACAGTTTGATGGACATGCCTCTATATTGTAAACTGAGGATCCGGTTTTTCACCCTGTCTTCTTCTTACTTTTGCCCGACCACATATCCAAACAGAATCTGGATTCGTCACTAAACACGATATTATCCCATTCCAGATTCCAATGTATCCATTCTCTGCACCACTGCAGTTGATTCTGACGATAATTTAACGTGAGAGGTAACACAAGATGGGGACGGTAGGAAATCAGTTCAAAACCTCTTATCCGGCGATAAATGGTTCGAATCCCGTCGAATACCAAAAACGTCCCATTGAAAGGCCGCACGGACGCCACTGATGTAAATGGAAATATTCTGCCTACTCGGGAATGTGCACGTTTGTTTCACCATAGCATGTCCTGAATTCCATGACCGTATCCCAAATCGTCCTTTAAACATTACATTTTTTTATTTTAAATGCAAACTGAACACCCTGTATGCTGGAAACAAAGCGATTTCTAACCTAACTTTCTAAATACTCGTTTTTACGATCCCCTCGATTTTAGATCCCCTGAAAGTGCGTCGATATGTTTATGAAATCCCTGTATATATATTTTTTCAAGTTTAATTTAAATATTTATTAATATCTATATAAATATTTAATTAATTTAAATAGCTAAAAAAAGTTTGATGTAAGAATTAAAACATCTTACACGACTGAATGCGAAATGAACAGATCTTTTAGCCGATATAACGAAATATGGGGCAGCCCATTTAAAGAAAATTTCGGCCCATTCGTGTTGGCCTTGTTTTGCAGACCACCCTGTAGATGATTATGAAAATTGGAATTGAGAAGAATGAGGTGCAGTGTTTTGACTTTTTACTGGCAAAATTTGAAAATATTTTCAATCGATGGATTTCGGAACCAAACGGTAGCACGCCAAATGGCGACTTTGCACCTTTCGTGGGTCTCTAAATACCCCATCATCAGCTAAACACACCCCGCATGTCGCGTACGGGGTCGTTGAGACGCTCGTAAAGAATGGAATCTTACCACACCTTATTTTTCTTTTAGCTATGTGGTTATTACGAAATAAAGAAAAACTCTTTTGAAAACGAAAAATGGCGAATACCTTCTTGGTCTTGTCTATAAGTTATTTAACGCGGCAGATGCCGGCAACGTCCTCGACCCTCTCCTTGGCGTGCACCCTGTCAAATACCCTGTAGCTAGGAGTAAATTCGTAATTTTTTCGTTTTTAAAAGTTTTTTTTTAATTTCGAAATGAACGTATAACTCAAAGAAAAAATGATTATAAGAAGATTCCATTTTTGACGAGCTTTTCAATAGGTACAAATGCGACATGTGTTTCCATTAAAAGAGGTTGGGAAGAATTGCAATTGGAGGGCTGAAAGAAAATATTTTATTTTATTGCCAAAAAATACATACAATTCAAAATCAATTTACTTGCTTAAGCGGTTTTTTTTAAGTTATTCGTTGAAAAGATATTTAATTTTATTCCGGACTTTCACCCGGCTCCGAACACAAACATAATATGTATTTATAATTTAAATTTATTCCATAAATGTTGTTTGATTTTATATCAGTCATTTAAAATTTTTAATTCGAATTTTAAAGTTTTTAAATTCGAACAGAGCGCCAAGCGGCGGGACACCAAACATATTTCCACAGCAACTTTCGATTTTCCTTTAATTTTCGATGGTAATTTGAGCGTTTACGTCTCTTCGGCTGTAAATCGTGTCATCGGTGAACTTTGGGCCCACCAGGATTTCGTTATAGTTGCCACGCACGAACATAGATATAAAATGATGAACATAGAGATCATAAATCCAACCAATCGTTAGTTTCTCGTCAAAAAAGTAAATAATTTGAGCTATAAATATGCTTTAATTGCGGATTTTGGGGAATAAAGCAAAGAGAAGAAACCATAAACGTTGGAGGGAATTCCAGTTTGTTCGGAACATACTGGAAATTAATTAAAATAGGCCAGGAAATGGGGGCGGAAAACGAGGGTTGGAAATGAGGACAGCAAGTAGAGATTCGTAACATTACATTTTGTAACGTGTAATGAGGTTAGTGATGTTAGATTTACGTATATGGCCGTAAATATAAATTGTTAAAAGATTCCTTCTGCTACGCCACTGGAAGGGGCAATTAAAAAATTTCCGCCGTTAGATTTATAGCGACATCTAACGGTTTCAGAATTCCTGATGTTTTATTGAAATTTACGCGACCAAAATTCACACATTTCCACCGTAAACTGGCAAATAATTCACGTCCTCTATCTGAAGGTGCGACCACAACAAATGATATTAAGGAATCTTTCTCGGATGGGATTTCTTATACCGAAATTTTTAATCCTTCAAAGCCGCATTTTTTCCAATATATCCCTTGATGGGCCCTCGCGTTGCAGGCAGATATTTTCATGAGATATAAATATAACGAGGCCTTTCAGTCACCATCCTCGAAATTCGCCTCCATATCCCCAATTGCTGAATTTGTCGTGCTCCTTTGAAGTCCGCTTGTAATTCACGTATCCAAAATTGTCATCCTGGAATTGCTCCACTATAATTGCGTGTTTTCTCAAATTCGGCTTTCACGATCTCCTTCAACACATAAAAAGTGATCGATTAATAGCCGACATTAAAGCATGACTTTTCATTAACGCACGATACTGTGCGCGATAAGATTGGTCCGGTGCGGCCATGCACCTGACCAATCACGACGCCTACGCTTCACACATGACCGGTACCTGTTATGTCTGAGGGTTTCAATTTTGAGTATTACGGTTTCGGTCTCGGACTCAGACCGCCGCAGCCGTCGCCGGAAAATGTTCAAAAATGGGAAATTGCGGAAAAGTCAAAATTAAAATTAAAATGCTTCCATCTGATTGGAATACCACGGACTTCTAGGTAACGTTCCACTTTACCGCTTTTACACGTATTCCTCTATGTGGCGTTTCGAAATTTTTAACTGAGGCTGCATTGCCATGTTTACCAAAATTATACCTATTTCTTTCAGAAACTAATCAAGAGCTTCGAGGCGCATGCCCCATTGAATGTAGTTTTGAAAGACCTGTAATTTGACGCATCACATGGCCCATGTTTCGATTTTCGAAAAATCCTCCATTTTGCACTCCCGGCGACCTTCAAACAAACGTCAAAAATAGCATTTGTCGTTCTATTTAGTGATGCATGTGCACTCAAAAAAAAAAATTATTTAAGATAAAAAATCAAAAATTAGAAAAATGTGTTAAAAAGTCAACTTAGAGGGGGGCAGGCAGGTTAGAGCCGAAAGGTGTTACGGCTGCCCGAAGAGCGAGTCCGCTTAAAGCAAACCGAGATCCCTTAAAACTTGAAATAGAAATGTCTGTTATTATGTTACTTGTGCTCTTCGCGATACATGACGGAAAAACGTAAGTAGCATATATGCGCATGCACGGTTCATCGTTCACGTCACCTTCTATGAACGTTGAAGCGGCCGGATTTTTAACCACGATTTGAAATTCATAAACTAACTCGTTCATTAAGGGATTTTTAACAGATTTTATCGGTTCTGAGATAATGAGATGGGCTGTCATGCGGACTCCCTTATACAAATTTTATTCTTCTTCTTTTGCGCCACTAGAAGTTTAAAACCAACAGAGAAAGCATTGTGAACCGAGCTTAACCGTGAATACTTGAAATTAACGGAGCGTGGAGATTAACTATTCATAGTTAAATAGTCTTTCCGGAAAATTTATTAGCAAAAAAAGAAAGGCGTTTAAGCAAGCTTTCTACGATTTTTGATCAGCTTATGATGGAAAATATAAGGGAGTTCGGTGCTAGAGGAGCTATCATGAATTTCCACACCTTTCACATTGAGACCTAATGAATAACGAATTAAGCCGGATTTGTCAGACAAATAGATGACCAACATAGACGTCATAACAGCTTTCCCCGTCGCATGAAACAAATATAAAAGGGCAAATTTAACGTCACTAAAAGACTTTTTGGCTAATTACCACTTTTTTAGTGTTCCGAGCTAGTGCCGGAGGCCTATCTTGAAATTCCGGACCAACTTTGTGGCATTTACATAACAACAGGGTCCCTTAATTCTTGTCGGTAAGCAGTGCGGATGAAAAGGGGTAAAGCAAATTATGGCGGCTCAAAGGTGTATAAACTACAAACAAAGACAAGTAGCTATTAGTAATCCTGCCGCGAAGTATCTAGGAGGGTGGGAACCACTACCCGCCCTTAAATTTTCGGAGGACGTTTTCAAAAAAATTAATTTTAGAACTTTTTAACTATTAATTGCTTTCCGTGCATTATAACCCCGAAGTGCTTTACTGGCTTTGTCCGCGAAACAATTCTAATTTTAAAGAAACCACCACTTGGGTCAAAGTTCAGCTGTGAAGTTATATAAAGTTATAACCATTAAACCACATTCATAGCTATTCGTTGCGAAACTTTGTCGTTATTTAAGAAGATGAACTCGGGAGTAGGTTGCATGTAATAAAATTTTAAGATGCTTTGGGAGCAACTTTCCAGCCATAGTCCACAATAATAATTAAGATTTAGCCTAAAGGCAACATATAACGAAGCTCGAAGAATTGAAACTGCTTATAAATTCAAATGGGGTTAAACCAGTTTCCTATTCAGGTTATAATCAACGCAGCTCTTGAGTAGAATAATTAGACTCGAGGAAACTTCACAGAGATTCACAGACACTGAAATCTCTGACGATTACCATCTAGTTCTGGGAGAGGGCTTACCTTGCCTCCTCTGGAACTAGATGGTAATCGTCAGGGATTTTGGATTTCCTGGCACTGCTACCACATATCTTGGGACTTGCCCACATAATCATAAGGGTGTTAGTCTTAACAGAAAATATTGTTCAGACAACAACAATGAAGTCTAGCGCCTCGGAATTAACGACATATATACAGGGTTGGTCATTAGTGCGTCAAAGTGTATCGTTATCTCAGTAAGTATAAGTTTTGGAAGGAAATTTGTCTTGGTAAAGTTTTTGGGGAATAAAAGGCACGTATTTTTAAATTATTTTCAAATGTACAGGGTCTGTCACAAAAGTGTGGTAGTACCAAATTGGGTTTTTTTAAATGGAACCCCCCAATTTTTTTGCCATTTTCGGATTTATCGTCAAATTTTAAGGCTAGTTTATGAAATAGGTCTTATGTAAAAAATTTACCATTTTCGAGTCATCTGTGAAAATTCGAAAATTTCGATAGCTGCAAGGTCTCGCGGAAATCAATGCTGTTTCCTAACCGTTGCGAATTCTGGAATCGACCTTATGAGACAAATTTCCTTCCAAAACTTATATTTACTGAGATATCGCACTTTGACGCACTAACGAGCAACCCTGTATATATATTATTTATGAAATTTAAAATTAAACAAAAAATTGCCGATTGCAGTGGGGGATAAATAATTTCATCATTAAGCCCTGTTACCAATATCACCAAATAATTCATTTTGTTAATGAACACAAACTTTCCTTTAGGACATGGAGGGATGACGTCCGCCATTTTACCGAAAAAAAACTATAATTCAATGAGTTAAGCAATTAACAGCGTGGCGGATAGACGTGTTAGCATTGTGCTAATTAACAAAACTGGGCAGATACAAAGGCTACGTTATCTCTTAACTCTCTATTAACTAAATTATCAGGCCTTGAAAACCCTTTAATTTTCGCCTAAGAGTAATAACGATTCTAACGTTATTCTCAAAGAGAATATACACCGGATTCCCGACAGGGACGTCTAAGCTAACGCGGTTCATACGTCTTTTTGATGCTTTTAGTGATGGTAGATTTTAGATTGTCACTAGCATAAGGCAAAAATTAGCTAACAAATATGAAATACGTTAAGAAATCACAGGTTTGAAGGTAATCGCAAGAAAGTATCTTTATGATGTTTTATTTTCATCTTCCTGCGATTAATACTCTTCTTAATTCCTAAACTTTATTAAAGAAAAATTTGAATATAAACGCAAATTGGGCATCTGTTTCCAAATTTAGTCACCCTCCTCACCCTTTACGCGTTGCGAGATTACTAATGCAAAACATCCTCGGTTTGGACAACATATAGAGCTTATTTCGTCACACCGTAGCTACTGAAAAATTGTCGTTACCATAGAGATCGCTTGCGCTTCTGTTTGGGCGTGGGCCCGAAAGCGTCTGTTGGGAAAACAGACGTTTGTTAATCACCCCGAGCTCAGTCCTGAAGGCTGTTTCCGCAGCATTTCCAAAAATACGACGAACTAATCTGAGCTGCTCAACTGGTAGACTCAAGACGATAATGATTTGTTAATAACGTTTGTGAACAAAATTAACCTTTTTCTGAAGGCGAGGGTAGAACAAGGTGTTTGTTATGGAAAACCAGCTTAAGCTTCTTGCACCACCCGCAATTCTTCGCTACAGGGCGTCATTTTCTTCGAGAATTTAACGATTATTAATTATTAATTTTAAATGCAGATCAGAGTGTAATTTTCAATATTTTACGGCAACGTTTCGATTTTGAAGTGTCCCTCAATAATATTCAGCATTAATTCGTAAGCAAAGTGACAGCATGTCCGTGGCTTTTTCCACGGCACAAACATCTTAGTGGAAGCGTTCGCCATGCTCGTCACTTGCCGCACCCAAATTTTCGGTAAAAAAATCGGAGTGAAAGTCCAAAAGGTAAATTTTGAGACATGTCGCATCCCATTTTTTCTTTATCAGCACTAAGTCACTCACAATATCTTTGTAATTGTCAGCTTTCGCGTTTCCAAGAAAAGTTTTAACAACGAATTTAGAATCGCTCCAATCTCTTGATTCAGTTCCATTTAGCACGTTATCAAGTATTCCATCTTTCATTATCCCCCTAATTTATGAGCCCACAAAATTGTCCTTTTTAATTTTTACTTCACTAAGTCTCGGAAATATTTACTTTCCATGCAAAGACCCTCCTCCATTTCGACTGACAAAATCCTTCGTGGGCCCCAATTTAACATGCAAAGGCGGAAGTAATACCTCTTTGAGAGTAACAAGTGGTTCATGTTTAATATCTTCTAGTCCTAGAGTTAGTGTCCGACGCGATGGCCACTCTTTCTGTACATAATGATGGTCTCGCGCCCGGCTGTCCCGTTCGCGAACGAAACCCGGTATTCGGTATACCCCAATTGCATTCCGAAAAGAAGGACTATCACTTTTAAACCTCCACATATGGCCATATATTTCGTATGATTCCCTCGTATGAATTGCATGAGCTATAGACACAGCTGGATATATGTTATCATTGTAAATAGGTGTCAAACCTTTGGATCATGCTTCTGCCTTAATACGTTAAACAAATTATTGTCAACTGAGCAGCACCCCCAGTGATTTTTTGGCCCACCGACAAAGACAGATAAAAAATGAGGTAATTTTTAACGTATGTTTTCTGTATTCTATTTTCCTCTATTTTCTTTTTTACAAACAGATTTGTTCCCCCTATTTTCTTTAGGGTTATTTTTTTCCCTAAGATTATGGGGTTGATTTGATCTTCACGTCGTTTCACGAAAGAGTCAAACTAAGCTTTGCCTGCAATCTCTTTAGTATTATTACAATTGCATTTGTAGATTGTATTGTATTGTAGAAATCTTCTCTTCAATTCGGTAAACTGGTCTGCGAACATCAGTAGGTTTTAAGCCAATATATGTTGTTCGAGCTTTAATATGTACCGT